>NC_079169.1:7057566-7357566 GCF_947568905.1 Ostrea edulis | reverse complement strand
TCACGCCTGTTGAGCCAAATCCAGAATATTGGATTGTACATAGATTTTTGAAACTATATCGGGATTCTAGAAATTAAGTCTACCTCCACCAAATGGTTTTGTATGGATCTGTGAGAGCTGAATATTAACTATTTACAGAAAACATCAGGTGTAAATATATTATTGGGTTTCTAAATACTGCTTATCTTGCATTAATATACAATGTATCACATTACAACAAGAGAACTGTAATATATTTTCCTCAATACATGTACAGTATTTTAATTAGACTTTTACTGGGTATGAAAATCAATTTGTAAAACATAAAATTTTGACAAAGCATGTACAGAACAAACACTTATACTAAAGAGAGAGATATATACCTTATTATATCGGGCCAATTCATTGATAAGACACATTGGGGTTTTCTCTTTTGTGTTTGCCAAGTTGTTTTCGGAGTTTTGTTCCTCTGTAGGTGTGTCGAGAATTGCAGAATTTGCAGTTGTGTTGGTTGCTTGTTGTGTCGGTGTTATTGCTGGATTGTTTATGGTAGGTGCAGTTTGTTGTGCAATTCCTAAATCCACACAGAAAACATCACATGATTTTAAAGATGGAAGGATAATCAATAATTAAAAGGAAGCTCTGTAGACACGCATAAAACTACTTACCACTCTGAGGAAGCTGTCCTACTGGCAGTCCCATTGATCCATTCTGACTAGCCAATGGGACTGCAGTGGAGGTTATTGTAGCTGTATGATTGGCTGCTGGTATCTGGTGCATTGTGGGATAGCTGGCAGCAGGCATTATGGGACTGTTTTGTAATGCTGTAGTTACAACATTCTTCTGTACAATGCCTACTCCCATCATCCCTCCCTTTGATCCTATGTGACAGGTAAACAAATACATGTAATTAAAAAAACATCAATATCTGGAAAATACAAATATACTGAAAACCAACTTTCATTCATGTGCAGGATATTTCCGCTAAATCAACAAAAATTTATTTCTTGCAAATATTTTTCATCACAACCCACCACTCTGCTTAATACGGATATGGTGTAGAGATTGGATCTCTTGTAAATATTTATACTTTTTCTGAACATGTGTCCATCAGTTATTTGTCAATACAAATAATTGATGGTAAAAGTTGGTATTCAGAATAAAATTCCTAATTTTAATTTTTTTAAAAATAAATGTAGATCCTTTAAACAAACTAAACATACAATGCAATTTTTTTTATTTCTAATATCATATCATTTGTACTAATCTAACATGAAAAAAATACATTTTAACAAATGCATTCATAGACATAGTTCTATATCATTTTTTGCAGTACCTTTGCATAATAAAGTTTAAGTTCTAGATTTGAAAATGATGATAATCCACTTACGTTGGTTTTGTGGTTGCGAGTTTGTTGTTTGACTAGAATTGACCTGCACACTCATCCCTGCGTTTGTTGAAAAGGCGGTAATTCCTCTGGTTTGCTAAAAATGAGGCAACATTGATTAAATATTATATAACGTTTTTCTTATATTTATGAAATAAATTTCACTTTTGAAAATAAATGAGCGTATGAATTGTGATGTTTCATGCTGGCATATTTCACATTAACGCTTATGGAGAAGTATGTTGGCGTAAAGTGTTGCAGTTCATACCCTCATGTAATTTAAAAAATTGATATTTGCGTTTACCTTGCGAGTGGGTGCATTATCATGCAAAAGTTGGAGGTACCAGAATCCCGTTTTGGGGTGGGAAATTTTGCATTAACTAGTTCTTTAATTTTTTTTTTCAGACCGGTTTAAATTATAGAACTTTCCTGTAACCATTCTTGAGTTCACACTGCACAATTTCTGCGAGAAAATGCAGAGATGACATAATTTTTTAAACACTCTTCATAGCGCAGAGATGCCAAAATTATGAAATGGAAAATAGTAATGCAGGCGTCCGGGGACCCTAAGCTTCTGGAAATATTTTATGAAATTCAATAAATAAATATTAACTTGAACAACCAGAGGCATATTTCAAGTTCAAATTTAATAAATTCATATACTAAATGCAGAGGGTCAATTGATTGTTTTCTTCTGTTGATTTTCCCTCTAAATTTGGAACAGATAGGAGACAATTCACTATTTTTGAAAGTTCTTCATCTAAATATGTTAACACCATTGGATAAAACTTCATATCAGCATCATTACTTTCGTCTGTGGATACATTGTAAGTATTTCCTATTAAATCTATTAAGACCTTATGATGTCGAATATCTTACGACATATCACTTACAATAGAACTAGAGGTAGTTTTAGGTCATTGAGAACTGTCCTTTTCTGCCATACCAGAGTTTGGAAACATCTTGGGGAAACAGGTTCAATGCATGATCAGCCACACTAATTGGCATTTTACATTCATTAATGAAAGTTGTAAAGAGGTATTCCATGCTATTAATTGCAGATAAATCAGATTTTTAAATGAAAACAGTTTCATAGATGACCCTGAATTCACACAAGCTTGATTGTGTTTGATAGTGCCAATATGTTTTTTAATATCATTTTCCCTGCCATGGGAAATGTGAAGTCTGTCAAACAGATTGTACACTTGGCATAAAAAATCCCCATTTCAGATTTTGAAATGAAGATATTCACATGCATATACTGTATTCTTCTTTAATTTCTGGCTCCATTGGGTTTTCTTGGGGGGAGTACTATTGTTATTTCATTCAACAGTTGTCTTACGTTCAGTTGCTGTTTATTCAAAAGCATTATACATTATCGAGATTACGTATTTTGACTTTGAAAAACAAAAGTAGTAAAGACAACAACTTTTTTGTCACAAAAGCAATAGCCAAAGACAGACAGCACTGAAAATTTTGTAATGTCAAACAAAAACGGAAGATTTATAGTGAATTCATAAGGCGCATTTTTGGACCTAAAATCATGAGGTTTAGCAGCTCTGGTTATGTACTTGCTGCTCATAAGGCACGTATTGTGACAAAATGTTCCGAGTCTGAGAAGGTGATAGTCCTTCCACATTCTCCGTATTCACCAGATGCCCCCCCCCCCCCCTAAATTCTGTTTCCCAAACTCAAATATAATCTAAATGGATAGAGATACAATTTGAGAAATGCTCTTGAATCTGTTGTATGTCAGTATCTGAATAATGTCTCTTGAATCTGTTGTATGCCAGTATCTGAATAATGTCTCTTGAATCTGTTGTATGCCAGTATCTGAATAATGTCTCTTGAATCTGTTGTATGTCAGTATCTGAATAATGTCTCTTGAATCTGTTGTATGCCAGTATCTGAATAATGTCTCTTGAATCTGTTGTATGTCAGTATCTGAATAGTGTTCCCATTGAAGAGTGTGATTTATGTTTCCAACAAGTGGATTGAATGGCTCAAAAAGCGTTTTCAGGCAGATGGTGAGTACTTTACAGGGCAGAGCAAGTTAAAATGATCTAAAGTTTTTAAACATTTGTAGCATACAAGAGGCAATGCATGTGACATTATTTTAGGAAAAGAAGCAAGTAAGTGACATTATTTTTATAAAAGCTCTCGTCTTCATTTACTTAGAGGTTCTGATTTTGCATGCCCATATATATAATTGTTTAAACTGGAATAACATTCCTTCTTTCCAAAGCATATGGTACCCTAATCGTATAAATTTCTCTTTCCTTATCAATTTCAATGAAACCATATCCTTGTGAACAGTAAACGACTCTATATATTTGCATTAACCAGGTCCAGCACAATCTTTTGATTTAGCTATATAGTTTTATTAAGCTATTTGAAATACATGTAGATTGATTGATTAAGCTAAATAAGATAAATGCATTGGTAGAACTAAAAAGTTGCATTCATAATTTTTGAATGTGTTTATATTTGAACTAACCACAACACTATTCTAATTTAATAGAGTTCATAACAATACTACGTCGTCTTAAGATTTCTCATGAAAAGAGAATTTCTTTTGCAGGGATATTTTAGGGTCTGTAGGAGCCGAAATAAGGCACCAATTCCCAATGCTAAAAAGTAGATATTTCCCCCAATTTTTGCTTTGAAATTCCCAAACAATGAAAACAAATCAAGCAAGGTAGCCAAATCATTCATAAATCTCCTTCACAGGCCCACAGATTACAATTTTTGCTTCAAAATTCTTAAGTAAATCTAATTTTTTGGCCTCTGATGATTTGAATGAGGTAAGTTTTGACCAAATTGAAAGTCAGAAGGAGCCCAATTATACCTAAAAACACTCTGAATTGGGTTTCCCCATTTCTTCGTATGAAATATTTTTCCCAATTTCAAGCAAATGTTGCTATTTTTCCCAATTAGAAAGGCTCTGGCCTTTGAAATCAAGACCTTAAAAAAAACCTGTTTTGTGTTGTTAACTGTCCACTACCCTGTGTGTGTTGAAGCATAGAAAAGTATGATGACTTTACAATATGTAACCTAATTGCTAATCCATTATTCTGTTGATTCTCATTGACTTTTATTCTATTCTGAAGATTGGATAACTGTTGCTCAACAATTCAATAATCCTAAACATTTGACAATTGTGAATCAAAATTCTTCCTAAGGGATGTTTAAGAAATTTTTTTTGTTAACAATGTGTTGTATGGACTTCAAGGATGATATATGTTCACTCAAAGAAATTCGACTTTTATGCTTTTAGAAATTGATTTGATAAAAAATTTGAAAATAGCTAAATCAAGAGATTGTGCTCGACCTGTTAACTTCCAGTAACTGTGCATCTATTTCAACAGGTTGGGAACACTTCCCCTATAGCGAGATATTCTCACTAAAACGCGATTATCCCTCTCTAGCGAGAAATAAAAATTACCATAAACAGGTGTTTTGGCGTCTTTATTGAAAATAATGGTAAATCCCGTGCAACGCTGAATAAGTGCGACACACACTAAACATGAAGCGAATTGTTTCTATGAAATTGACAACATAGTGAAGAAATTTCATATCAAAGTTGCTGCGTAAGAGAGAAGCAGTCTGAAATCCAATACACATCGTGAGAGTTTTTGTTTTGATTAATATATTTGCAGAAGTATCACACATTTTAGCACCTTTTCTTCTTTTCACATGAAACACGAAGAGATGTTTTCCACGGGTGTTTTTCTCGGTTGTACGGGATATATTTACTCTCGCTAGAGAGGGATAATCGTGTTTTAGCGAGAATATCTCGCTATAGGGGCTAGGGGAAGTGTTCCCAACCTGTTCAATGTACAATACATGATGCAAAGTATGCCTCTTTCATATATTGTTCGTACAGTCAGCAGGCTTTTTAAAGGAGCTATTTTTGTTTTCAAATAATCACCAATGATGATGGATGCTGTAATGGATTTGAATGCATTGGAATGATGAAGCTCACAAACCAGTACGTCTATCAACCTCAAACCACAATTAGCCTGTTTGTTGTACCTTACCTTCTTCATGTTAATGGAAATTTTCAAAGCGTTCCTAACTGAAAATGGCCTAAAAATTAATTACGATGAAAGAGAAGAGATAAATATTTGGCAAACAGTAAAGAGAACTTCAGACTAACATTCCACCATGTTTTGTCTGCACCCAAAAGTACTTAATCAACGTTGTTAAAACGTTTGAATTGAATAACCATTAACCACCAACTCAGGAAAACGTTTATACGACCGCTCATAACACAAATTATGAAAAACAGTTTTGAAAAATTTATAATTTTCTTTATTTGTGGTTAATCATCAAACTACGATAATAATTCATGAAATGCGAATTAGAGATAGAATTATTACATTGATTGATTACACTTTCCTCTGTGGGAACTAGTTTATTCATGGTGTAGCAACGATATAGCTTCAAAATGGCGACTGGGGATTGAATGAATTTGTTTTCTTCCAGTATTTTGATATCGAACTTTATTAATATTAATGCCACACAAGACATATACGCTCCAAGATGTCCATGATTGCAAAGAATCGCACGAAGAGTTCTTGGACCCCGCTGAGCAACGGGGAGACAAATAATAAGGTAAATGACGTGACCAGACAGGTGCCCGTTCATGTTCATTGCACGTAAGGGTTAGTTTTAACACACAGCATCAGCAGTTGCATTATATTCCTTTCAATTGTTGTGAATATTTTTATTTGAAAGTACAATTACATTGCTATAATCACATTTATTGGTTCTTGTTTAATATAATTTTGTAGATATTCGAAGAAAGATTTTCATTGTTGGGAAAGTGGGTATGTACAGACACCGGATATTTATTGTATGATTTTATTTCATAAATACATTGGATGCATTCTTTTTGTTAAAAATTGTTTTCAGTTTTGTGAAATATATTCAGTATTAATTGAGTGATACCTTTCATTACAGTATGATAAGTGGTCAGATGAACAAAGAAAGAGGATATTAGAAGACCTGATGAACAGGTCCAAAATAAAGCAACTAAAATTTGTACAAGACATTGTGAATGAAAAAGTGCCTTGTATACGAGAAGACTTTACCAGAGAACTACCCAAAATTTTGTCCATTTATATTTTCTCATTTCTGGACCCTAGAAGTCTAAGTCGCTGTGCAAGGGTAAGCCAACAAGCATTTAAAAAAAACATAAGTTCCTTGACCTCTGACAACGCTCACTCGAAACACTTTGCTCATACAGAAATTTTGGGACAAATTGATTTAGTGTATAACTTTAAAGACTATATTATGGCATTGAAATATGGTTGAAACAGAGTTGAATATACACCACATGAGCACAAAATTGGTTCTTTGGAGGAAGAATTTTAGATTTTTTCCCTGAAAATTCCTCGATTTGTTAAACTTTAAACAAGTAGTGTAGTACTTTCTTCAATATAGAGGTCATGGTTTTTAACAAACATGAATTTGCTCAACTTAATTAATATGTATACATATTGTAATATTCCTCTTTGCATTTTAGCCATTTAAAATATTCCAAAAATGATTGAATATATTTTCAAGGTTAAGCATTATATGAGTTATTATGAAATATGACTTAAACTTTTTAACTTTGTTTTACCCCATGCATTTTATTACATTTTAAAATGAGTTTGAGTGAGCAATGTTATGGACTGGTCAGGGCTCGAAATTAACATATACCCGTCAGTCTGTGACTGGTTAAAAGTCTGGCGGACTGACTGACATTTGTTCTAGTCAGTCCGATGGGACTGGTTAATTTTCTAAAGCATCATTTTGGAAAATATACTTATGAAATTTTATACACACATTTGACATGCTTCAATCTGTAGATATCAGACAAATCTGATTCATAAATATAAATCCCACATTTAAGTGTTACAATATTATCTGAGAGACATATTGAGTTTAATTTCATTTTAATAACATTAATGAAATATGTTTAATTATTTCTGGAAAACTCTGTTGGACTGGTAAAATTTTCTGCGGACTGGTTGAAATTATACCCCATCAGTCCGACTGGACTGGTGACATAAAAAGTTAGCTTCAAGCCCTGCCGGTGGCCAATGGTAAAGCACCTAACTAGAGATTTGGGGGTTGCGGAGGGGGGGGGGGGGTTCGAATCCTCATCTGGTCTGTTGCATTTTCTCCCTTCCTGTAACATTTGGTGCCGTAGACCAGCCCCTGGAACTGACAGCTGAAAATGCCTGCTATGGGATTAAGGTAGTACTCTACATCGTCATAATGGCTGACTTCCTTTAAAAACATGGATGACAAAATCGATATCAGCAATATTTGACTTTTCCTTTTCCATTTAAATACATAGCCGAGTAGCTCAGTAGGTTAGAATACCGACTGCTGAACTGTAGGTCGCAGGTTCGAGTCTAGCAGGGGTTTTAAATTTTTTTTCAGATTACCTTCTACTAAAACTGTATTTTTTGACAAAATAAAGTAAATTTGAAAATTTTCAAATTCAAAATATTTTTGTACATATCCTACACTTTTCATCTACATCAAATTTCTCTGGTGTAGCATACCTCCTTAAGATCCTGGGTTGATGTCTTCAGGTGTGAATTTAAGACATTTGATAAGGAGGGAGGAATGTAGTGGTGAGTCAGTTTCGATCACTGGTGGCCAGTTAGCTCAGTTGGTAGAGCACCTAACTAGAGATTCAGGGGGCCCGGGTTTGAATCCCGGTCTGGTCCGTTGCATTTTTTCCCTTCCTGTTACAGTATGAAGAATATCCAATTCTTGTTTATGCAGATGTCAATCATCTGAAGTCAGTTTAGCAGTTTTTTAGAAGACTATATCAACATTGCAGTTAGATATGAACAGTCAATATTCATTATATACCTGTTCTTCTTTTAAAGGGACTGATTCACAATTTCCCCCCCCCCCCCCAATTTTTTTTTTCACTCTAAATGATCAAAATCTACAGTCTAATATGTTTAGAAGGTTTCACAAAAAAATTAAAATTATTCATCATGACAGACGCTCATTATAGAGAGTTTATTATTTGTTTTGAAAACAAAGATTGAGGTGCATTATTGTTTACGAAGTTTTCAAAATGAATGGATATTGATCCAAGTTTATTATATATATCACATCTCAAGTATATACTTTAGATAAAATGTGTCATTTAAAAGTTAAAATTTGTGATTGCATGTACAAAATGAAGATGCTTTAAATTACAAAATTAACATTTCCCTGGTTTGTTTGTCTACATAAAAAGACTTCAGTCTTTGTTTACATAACACAGAATCAATGCTAAAACCTTGCATTCAGACGGTCCAAATTTTGGTTGTCAATGTTAAATGAGTTATATTTTTGAATTTTAACATCAAAAATGAAAAATATTTCTTACGAAAAACGTGCGCCAGTCCCTTTAAAGGTCTCCATGTCAGCTGTGTATTTTATGCAATAGGTAAGCTGGTACTGGAAAGCCCTGTCAGAAACAGACTCACTGTGGATGCCTAAATGTTTTCGATTTGGCTGGTTCCTTCCCTTTACTCCTAGTCCTTATGAAATTGGCGTGTGGAAAAGAAATTACATTGAAAACATAAAGTACATCCATGTTCTAAGACCTCGGGTAATTATGGACTTACTCACTTTGAATTTTTTTGTTGTCATTTCAATTGTGAAAAGAAAACTGAATTCATGCTTATGGGTTCATTAATTTCTAATATTACTGCCTACATTATGTTAATGTTTATATGTGTTCAATAATTTATAACATGTATAAGTAGTAAATGTTTATGCGTTCATTAATTTCTAACATAATTGCCTATATTATAAGTACTGTAAATGTTTTTTATGTGTTCATTAATTCATATGTTCTGTAAATGTTTATGTGTTTAAAGGACCCAACACTGATGCTTGAAAATCTGAGGCTGGAGACTGAAACAAAACGCACTAAGTCAGCCAGAACCAGTAAGGACAAACAGAAAACTGCTCCCTGGAGGGGGTCGGACCCAAAACCCAAGGACACATGGCGAAACAATGTCCTGGAGAATGATGATTATGTAGACAGTGTCAGAAAAAAGTAGGAACTCTAATTAAATGTACAAATATTTGTGTGTAGGTAATCTTAATGAAATTTGCTATGAGAGAATCTGAATATTGCACAAAAATTTACTCACCAAATAGAGTGAAACTTCAATATCTCAAACATGATGGGACTCAGAAAAAACTTTGAAATTCTTAGGGTCTGAGATTTGAACATTGATATGAACATCATGCCTTGTACATACACTTACAGAATGATATGTTATACATGTAGCTGCTTTACATTAAACTCATTAAATGTCTCTATTTATTTTGGGAAATTTCAGGAGAGAGGAGGGTGGGGGTATTATGGATATTAAATGTTGTTTTTATGGAAAATTTCAGGAGAGAGGGGATATTATGGCTATTAAATGTCTCTGTTTTGTTGGGAAATTTCAGGAGAGAAAGGGGGTATTATGGATATGAAGCAGACGAGATGACCAAGAACGCCAAGAGCAAAGTTAAAGCAGGCACCAATGTTTTAAATCAAGCCCGGAAATCGCAGTCATTATCGGTAAGTTTTTACATCAGATCTTTTGAAGCTTGAACTTTGCAGCCATGTGGCTTTTTCAGGCAAGGCATTTGGTTAAAGTTTATCTAAGCATGAAGACAGTAATATGAGTGGCTGCTGGTCCGTGTACACTAGAGAAGTTTTACAATTTAAGAGAAAATATTGTTCATTATCAGCAAGTTTTTGTATCAGTATATTTTTAAGAAAGTCACTATGACAGCAGAGTGATATCTGTTCATCGGAAGAAGTAAGCTTTTAAAAATTTTTTTTAATGAAAGCATGTACGCATTGTGTGTTAGCTTAGTAAATATTATCATTAAATATCTGAAGTGGTCATCCGTACTGCACTGAGAAGGATACATGCACTGTTTTACACTGGTAAAATTGGAACATATGATTAACATATGAATATCCAACCTTTCAATAGTTTCTTTCTGGATCTTCATTTCAGTTGCTAAGTTATTCTGAGGATGCTATGGTTGGCCAGAGACCTCAGTGGGCTACAATGGCCTCGCCGTACGTGTCATTCGAAGCCAAAGTTGTGGATAAAAACAAGCGCAACGCAAGTCCAGCTCGTAATAACATTAACGCTACACATACCTTCTCACCGATCAAATCAGGGTCACGACCCGTCACAGCAAGATCAGAGAGAGACCCACCTAGTGAGTATTTTAAGGAGAACTGGAAATAATTAGTCAGGTAGAAACATGTAATGGAGGAGTAATTAGCAACATTATCATCAGTTAGAAACATGTAATGTAGAGTAATTAGCAACATCGGTTAGAAACATGTAATATAGGAGTAATTAGCAACATTACCATCAGTTAGAAACATGTAATGTAGGAGTAATTAGCAACATCAGTCAGAAACATGTAATGTAGGAGTAATTAGCAACATTACCATCAGTTAGAAACATGTAATGTAGGAGTAATTAGCAACATTACCATCAGTCAGAAACATGTAATGTAGGAGTAATTAGCAACATTACCATCAGTTAGAAACATGTAATATAGGAGTAATTAGCAACATTACCATCAGTTAGAAACATGTAATGTAGGAGTAATTAGCAACATTACCATCAGTTAGAAACATGTAATGTAGGAGTAATTAGCAACATTACCATCAGTTAGAAACATGTAATATAGGAGTAATTAGCAACATTACCATCAGTTAGAAACATGTAATGTAGGAGTAATTAGCAACATTACCATCAGTTAGAAACATGTAATGTAGGAGTAATTAGCAACATTACCATCAGTTAGAAACATGTAATATAGGAGTAATTAGCAACATTACCATCAGTTAGAAACATGTAATATAGGAGTAATTAGCAACATTACCATCAGTTAGAAACATGTTAGGTATCTGAGCTTGTGCAATCATAGGAATTTACAAGTGAGTTTTTTTCCAGGATACTCGAAAATTCAATCTAATTCAAGGTCAAGTATATGTGACATTCTCAATAATGTATAACATATCAGACGTTTCAGGCACCATTCAAATGCATCCTCTCTTGTTTCTACAAAAAGTTGGGTTTGTTTATAGTTACCATGTTTTAATTGTTCCTGGTTGTGGCAGGTGGAAGGTTGAACTACCAGTAAGTTAATTTTACAAAGAAGTGGGGGGGGGGGATTATTTTGTTGATCTATCAGGGATTGAATCCAGGAACCTTGTATTACTATTTAGGTAATCTGACCAGGACGATATATGAAATATGGTAATATTATTACAATGTAGAATATAAAAGTTAAACAAACCTATTTCGGAGGTCATACCAGAACTCTTCATACAGAGATGAAAATGTGATTTTAGTAAAAATATTAGAAGTGTTGCATACAAGCTTAGATTAGAACCACACACTACACAAGGTAGCAACATGCACGTTTGCAAAACGATGGGGGGATCTAACGTCCCTCTTTAGATAGAATCATAATTTTTGGCAATCTTTGTATACATTCTTATTGATTGCTTTAGTTTTATGTATCCAACAACACCATTTACTTTTTCAAAGTGTCAGATCTAAAGAGATACAAGGCCAAAAAGAAATTCATAAAAGCACTGAAAAGGCCACAACAATGTTGGTTATTTAACCTCAAATTTTCGACACAACCCACATCTTTATCAAGCGATGTCTCTTGATAAAGACACCGAATGCATGGAAAATTTGAGATTTAAAACAAATATGCATGTATATTACAATTAGAAATTAGATTGTCAAATATATGATACATGTATTTGATTTATATAAAATTTTTACCAATGTAATATTAGTATCATATATAATTGATGATACATGTATATGATTTTTTTATTAATGAAGTCATCTATTTATAGCTACCAGATTGTTCCCAGAAAAACCATGGAAAGTTCCCAATGACCTGGATTCGGATGAAGACATTTAATCTTCTGTGCCAGCCATTCCATAGACAACATGTATATCTTACACAACACATTCTCATTCAGCATGCTTTACAGCTTGAAGACAGTGTATATATAAAATGACCCTTTGTTGTGTGTATAAAGAATTGAGGAAATTTAGAGCACTGAAGGCAGTTTGTTAAATTTCTCCTTCAATAGACAATGAATAATAGATTAATAGCAGGTCTGGGATAATATGTAACATTAGCCTAGTTGTATGATAGATTTCAAAGAATTTTTATATCAAGTTTTACAATATTTATTGATTGTAGTACTTTTTCTAATATTGTCCTTTTGTACAGCATAGATAAAAATTTTATTTGATTTTATCAAAATATTCCACTGTAACCGTCCATTGAATAATTGTGTGGTTCAGATATGATACACACACCCTGTATAAACATGTTACCCAGTGAAGTACTTCATTATTTGTTCATATTTATTTAAAACATGGTATGATTATATTTTGAAAATCAATCTGGTATATCTGCAGCGTGGTGAATAGACAAATGAATAACATGTGTTACATGTAATATCACTCATTAATTATGAGTATTCATTCCATGTAATTTTCAAACTATCATTCAGCTTCCGTGCTTGATTTCTGTTTGCACGTAATGTTTAGGAAGTGGTCTTCGTAACTTCAATTTTCAAGTAAAGTCTTCTTGATGTGACAGCCAAATAACAGTAATGACTGCTTCATTTAAAACTGATTGATTAAACTGGTATTATGACATGATGAGAAATTCATAGTCTTATAAATCATGCCTCTAGAATTCAAGTTTTACTGAAGAAAGGCATGATGGGATTAATATTATACTCTTCTTATATATGGATTTATGAGGACTCAAGTTTTGTTTTAGTTTTTTCCCCATAAAGTCTTTTGATATATTTACAAAGATTGTAGAACAATGCATTTAAATGTTTTTAGGAAATGCATCGCTTTTTACTAAATGTATGTGTATGTGATTTGTAACGTTGTGACAATTTCACGATATTGTCTGAAATACAATTATGTTTAATAAATAGTAAAGCCTCTGTTCTTTTGATATGTATCTGATAGTGAATAACCACAGCATTATAGACCCATCACGTTCATAAAAGCTTTGTATGGTTTATTCAGTAAAGCTAGCGTAAATACATCGCAATAAATATGATAATTGAAAATTCAAATACTTTCACATCGCCATAAATAAATGGAAAAAAAGTAATACAATTCTAGGTATAAAAATAATAATTAAATACGCTAGTTAGATATTGCAGCCTTCTTACTCTCACTGTATTATGCAAAACGCTCCATAAAAAGTACCGGTTTTGTGTACAATAACACTACTATCGCATCCGCCCAAAACCACCATTATCGCACCATCACAAAACGGAGATCTGTCGAGTTAGCTTTATTTCGTGGCTACTTGAGGATGCCTTTTGTCACGAGCTGACTCTGCACGAAGTCTTGGTACTTCACTCGTCCATCGTTGTTGGTGTCCAGCTCTGTGACCTTGGCCGTAATCTCGTCATCGACCTCGACTCCCATGTCCGCAAATCCCTGTAAAATTTGTTCCCTTGTCGCTCTCCCGTCTTTGTTGTCATCAAACTTAAAGAAAATATTTCGTAGCCGAGATGTTCTGAAAAGCGAAGAGTAACATTACTTTTTCTGTATCCGCCCATACGACTTCGGTGAAAAGGTTTCTAATACAGAGCATCAGTTGTTTTATTTGACAACACCGATTTCTGGTTAAACGTGACTTTACAACATAGAGCGTCATTTGAGGAATTGTCCATACGATCTCGCCGCCATACGTAACGTTTCTCAAAAACATAATTTAAATGTTTCGTGACTTTTCAACTTTGGACGATATTAGAACAGATCCGAGTCTCTCTGTTGCCACGCAGCTTGCCCGAGAAAGCCATATATGGCTGCAAACAATCCGGTCTCTGGTGTGTCCCAATATTTTCCCAGAGAGCTACGGGGCCACAGGTAAATTTCGGGTACAGTTCTCTTACACCCTACCTTGTCTTTAGAGTTAGCATATTTTGATAGTTCCTGGTTGTGGCAAGTTAGCTCAAGTATCAGGAAAGGTTGTATGCATGTATATGGTCATTATTAAGTTACTGTACATAGCAATGAAAGAGAGAACAATCTTGAGATCAAACGGAGATTGAATCCGAGTTCTGTGATTACAGAGAGTTATGAATTATAAGTTTATAAAAACATAAATGAGCTCTGATAAGTATTGTGTACAATGTGTATATACTGTTTCATACCCGGCTTTGACCTCTGGACGGTTCATAGCATTGTAGAATTCATCAATCGTGATGTAGCCATCTCCTTCCGTGTTGATAGACTTCAACAGCGACTACAAAACAAAACAGTGGTCAGATACAAAACAGTGGTCAGATACAGAACTGGTCAGATACAAAACGGTGGTCAGGAACAAAACGGTGGTCATATACAAAACAGTGGTCAGAAACAAAACGGTGGTCAGATACAAAACAGTGGTCAGATACAAAACGGTGGTCAGGAAGAAAACAATGGTCAGGAAGAAAACAGTGGTCAGGTACAAAACGGTGGTCAGGTACAAAACGGTGGTCAGGAACAAAACAGTGGTCAGATACAAAATGGTGGTCAGATACAAAACAATGGTCAGATACAAAACGGTGGTCAGGAACAAAACAGTGGTCAGATACAAAACGGTGGTCAGATACAAAACAGTGGTCAGATACAAAACAATGGTCAGATACAAAACGGTGTTCAGGAACAAAACAGTGGTCAGATACAAAACAATGGTCAGATACAAAACAATGGTCAGGAACAAAACGGTGGTCAGATACAAAACAGTGGTCAGATACAAAACAATGGTCAGCTACAAAACAGTGGTCAGATACAAAACGGTGGTCACGAACAAAACAGTGGTCAGATACAAAACAGTGGTCATATACAAAACAGTGGTCAAATACAAATACAAAACGGTGGTCAGGAACAAAACGGTGGTCAGATACAAAACTGGTCAGAAACAAAACAGTGGTCAGTTACAAAAAGAATTTTAACACATTCCTTCAAATATTAATACACAGTCATATAGCAATTTAGAACAAATGATTTTCCCATAATGTACAATTTGCCAAAATTTTAATTAAATTTCTTATCGAAATAATATAAACGGTTTTCACGAGTATCTTAAGCTTGTAGATATATCACCAGTATTCTAACAGACCGTGATGAGTATACCAGAATTCTAATCGACAGCTCCAGTGAAATAATTTTAGCGGTCCCTGCGTGATATCTATTTATAAATTGAGTGGTTCCCGCGTGTCTATTGTACCTTAATCAGAATTATGATTATAGGTGATATTGAATTGCCTAAAATTTTAGAATTATTTTTTTCGCACCACAAATCACCACCCTCCATTAGAAACTGACAGGTAAAATATTTTATGTTTTTTTTTTGTAACGAATCAAAAATTGCAGACGAATTCCATTATATATAAGAATGCAGCGTTTTGTCAAACATTAGAAAAGAGTACGTGCGGAGTAGGTACTACACAAGGCCGAATGCTGTTAAATTTCATGAAATTATGTCAACCAGGAAGGTTTAAGTACTTACAAAACTTTGTATGTTTATCTAAAAAAATATATGAGTTAGTATGTCCCCCTTAACACACTGAAACCTGCGGAAGCCGATAGGTGCCAGGGTACAGAATTTATGCATGGTGGCTGCCAATTTTAAAAACGATTTACTTCATATTGCTGAGTGATTATTTTTGAAAGATTTAGAACAGTACCCAAACATGTAACATCGTTTTTCAAAGTGTATAGGGACAGTCAGAGGAAAATTGCCTTCTAAAATTGTTTACAAGCAGAAAAAGAACCTAAAAATTTCTCTTTTGCCCAAACTTCATACTCCTAAATTGGAGGGAGGGGGTTCTGTTCGTCCTTCAATTCATCAGTTCATTCATTATATATTACATTTTACCATTCGTTGCTATCACCAAAAGAGTGGGGTGGGGGCCAATCCGCCAATTAATCTTATTGCACATTTGAAAATAGCTTAGTTTACGTAACGAACTAACAGAAAATGAACGTTGTCAAAAAGTGGAGTGTCAGCGCCCAGGATCTATGTGCCTGAGTGTCAGCGCCCAGGATCTATGTGCCTGAGTGTCAGCGCCCAGGATCTATGTGCCTGAGTGTCAGCGCCCAGGATCTATGTGCCTGAGTGTCAGCGCCCAGGATCTATGTGCCTGAGTGTCAGCCCCCAGGATCTATGTGCCTGATACAAAAAGTGGAGTGTCAGCCCCCAGGATCTATGTGCCTGATACAAAAAGTGGAGTGTCAGCCCCCAGGATCTATGTGCCTGATACAAAAAGTGGAGTGTCAGCCCCCAGGATCTATGTGCCTGATACAAAAAGTGGAGTGTCAGCCCCCAGGATCTATGTGCCTGATACAAAAAGTGGAGTGTCAGCCCCCAGGATCTATGTGCCTGATACGTTGGGATATTAAGTACACAAAAATTTGCTCGTGTGCGAATCTGTCGACATTTGATATTGTGAACATTTATATAAATTTGTAAATTAACAACACAATTGAACAAGAGGCCCAGGGGCCTTATAGGTTACCTGAGTATCATGTAACAACCTTCCAATGTTTGAATTAGGTTTGTGTTTAAATATAAGAATTTTACTTTTGGATGGAAGAAACATTGAATAGCTATGTGGTCAGCCCCGCCTTTGCACCAGAACCCCTGACCCAGGGGCCATAAATTTCAGTTTTGAAAGAAGCATCCTTGATCATCATTATCATACTATTAGTTTGTCTACTTAATACCCAGCAGTAGAGGAGAAGATTTTCAAAGAAAGAAAATGCATTTTCACTATATGATCAATAGGGCCCCACCCTAATACCAGAACCCCTGACCCAGGGGCCATGAATTTCACAATTTTGAAAGAGGCATCCTTCCTCATCATAACCATGCTATTGGTTTGTCTACTTAATACCCAAGGACAGAAAAGAAGATTTTCAAAGAAATAATGCATTTTCACTATATGACTTATAGAGCCCCACCCTAGCACCAGAACCCCTGATCCAGGGGCCATGAATTTCACAATTTTTAACAAGAGGTACTGTGAGCAATGCTCACTAAGAATACCCCCCGCTTACCCCAATCTCCCAAAGGGTGTTGGTAATAGGTATAAACTACCTCTTTTCTGAGTGTTGCTACTTCGATTTCCAGTGCGCATGACCTTTGGACCCCAAAATCGATAGGGAACATCTTCATCCCATGGGTAGTCCATATGTATGATATGGTGACTGTAGGTGGAAAGGATAACGCTTTAGAGCCCGGAAACCATATTGCTACTTCAATGTCCAGTGCGCGTGACCTTTGACCTTTTGACCCCAAAATCGATGGGGATCATCTTCATCCCATGGGTAGTCCATCTATATGATATGGTGACTGTAGGTGGAAAGGATAACACTTTAGAGCCCGGAAACTATATTGCTACTTTGATGTCCAGTGTGCTTGACCTTTGACCTTTTGACCCCAAAATCGATAGGGAACATCTTCATCCCATGGGTAGTCCATATATATCATATGGTGACGGTAGGAGGAAAGGATAATGCTTTAGAGCCCGGAAACCATTGCGTCTACAGACGGACGGACGGACAGACGGACAACCCGATTCCAGTATACCCCCCCCCCCCCCCACAACTTGTTGCGGGGGGTATAAAGAGGCATCCTTGCTCATCATTACCATGCTATTAGTTTGTCTACTTAATACCCAGAGACAGAGAAGATTTTCAAAGAATTTCTACATTTTCACTATATGACCAATAGAGCCCCACCCTAACACAAGAACCCCTGCCCCAGGGGCCATGAATTTCACAATTTTGGTAGAGGGCTCAACGCTCATTATAATTATGCCCACAGTTTGGCTTCTTGATGTCCAGGAGTAAAGAAGATTTTTTAAAATTACACTCATTTTGATGGTTTTTGCCCCACCCCTCAGGCCCCAGGGGGGCAGGGACCACGAATTTCACAATTTTTGTTCCCCTCCACCCACAGATGCTATATGCCAAAATTGGTTCAGGGGTTTCAGAGAAGAAGCTGAAAATGTTCAAATGTTAACGCACGACGCACGACGAACGACGACGGACAAAAACAGATAGCAATAGGTCACCTGAATGAATTCAGGTGACCTAAAAACAATAAAGCTCTTAATTGAATATCACATACATATTATTAAGTGTTGGAGAGGGAGATTACAGGGATTGCACCCCTTTCACTGAGAGAGAGAGAGAGAGAGAGAGAGAGAGAGAGAGAGAGAGAGAGAGAGAGAGAGAGAATTGAATAACTGTCGGCCGCCATATAAATTAAGTAGCGGCCGCCAGTTAATTTATATAGTGGTCGCCAGATAAATTAACTGGCGGCCGCCAGATAATAAATGACGACCGCCAGTTAAATTAATTAAGTGGCGGCCGCTACATAGATTAAGTGGCAGCCGCCAGTTAATTTACATGGCGACCGCCAGTTAAATTAAGTGGCGGCCGCCACATGAATTAAGTGGCGGCCGCCAGTTAAATGAATATGAATTATATACCCTGACACCTATCGGCTTCCGTAGAAACCTATCTTTTGTAAATACCTTCTCACTACATATATATTGTGTATTTGTATATACTCTGACCTATTCCTTTTTAATTTACAGTCTCATGTATTTTACAGCATTTTGGAATAGTTCGAGTCAATCCGAAAATAAGACTTAATCTAATTCAGAGGCCTTATTCTGCAAAACGCAAAAATGTCCATGACGATAAAGGTGGGTGTACTAACAACTGATGTAAATATTTCAAAAGAACCGGAACGAATTCTGGTACACGTTATCTGTGGTTATTGATTGTTTGTTCCATGTCGTCGTTTTGTTACTTCGGGGCGAAAAAAAAACCCCGACAATTTGCGTCTTTTCGCCTTGAACGAACGATGGGGGCAATAGAGTGAAAAGACATTCACATTTTGGCAAAAAGACGACCCGTAATTTAGTGAGCAAACAAACAAAACCACAAAAAACAACAACAACAACCGGCGCCTATGTATTTTTTCTTTGGCACCAGATCCCATCAGGGAGATACCACTGTTGAGTGGCACCTACATTCATGTCATTTAGACCGGAAAAGTTAGATACGAGTCTACTCTAGGGATCTGGTGACCCGACAAAGGTGCTTGTGTTGGTCATTCGGCACTGCGACTAGTCAGACGACATCAAGGGGTCAAAAACGACTCGTGCTCAAAGAGAAAATCCTATTTTTGGCGCAAAGCACCCTACTTATACCCCAGTCATTTAATCTCGCAGAACTGAATAGAGACCTACTTAGCGGTATGGAGCCCAGACATGGCTGCTATCTTGACCCTTTTGACACCGAACTCCGTCCGAACACTGAAAATATAGTCTCCATGCACCTAAAGTGTCATCTGTTCTACTTGGAATACCAGTCGTCTTACTTCTGTTAGACCCCTATCAAACAGTCTCATACAGTACATTATAGGGCCTGTTGAGCACCTTTGCGTCCGAACTTACAGCAATTTTATTCTCCCGTTCTAAGTCACAAGTCCGGTAAGAAGTTTTGTGTGCTAAATCCTCCCGAAATACCGCCAGTGACACAGGTTCATGTTTCATTGTGAACTCTAATTGCAATTTAATATTTGGTACCCTAAAATGTTTCTGGAACGAGCAGACAAAATCTTAGAGGTCGCAAATTAACGTGGGGAAAAGATAGGGTAAAAAAACAACCCTTGCAATGGTAGCTCGCCATTTCTATGTGCGGATTGCTATAGGTATATTTTCGTCTGAATATTATCGTCATTTCGGGGCAAAAAGAAGACAAAATACTAATTTACGTCCTGTCTTCTTCTCTTTCTGTCATCTTCAGGGCCGTAAATTACATGGAGGCGGAGGAGGCAGCTGCCTCCTCCAACTTTTGAGCCAAAAAAAATTAAAATTTAAAGTTCATTAGAATTTATGTTGTTTCCAATAACTAAGAACATGATACCTCCCTTAAAAAGCATTCCAAATCTTTCTTTTAGAATGAGTTAGTCAAGTAACATCTTAGAAGGCCCTAGACTCAAGGATTTTGCACGAAACGTGTTCAGTGTGCACAAAATGTGCTCAGCGTCTGGGGGCCTGGGCGGCCCCCAGACCCCCGCCTAATTTCCTGCCTCCTCCAAATTGAAGGTTAATTTACGGCCCTGATCTCTTCACCCTGAAATAACGAAAAAAATCACAACGACACAAACGAGCCACCATAGCAATCGGATACGTACATCCACTTTCCACTTCTCTCCATACCCCAGGAACATCATCAGCTTGACGAACTCTGCCGTGGTCAGCTTCCCGCGGTTTTCTCTGTCCATAGCAGTAAACTCCGCCTTAAAGTACAGCTTCTCGTAGTCCGCGGGGTCTGGCCCTTCCCCCTTCTTAACTTCATCTTTGGCCGCTGAACATTTACTGCAAAACGAGAAACATTTTACTAAGAACAGAATGCACGCCCCCTTTTAGTTGCGGAACTATCTCTGGGAAAGAATTGGATATATAACACCCCCTCCTCCCATCGTCGGAAACCCATGGAGAGAGGAACGAAGCGTAATCTACCGTGGGTTTCTGACGATGCCCGTCCTCCGAGAGCTACAGTTTTCGATATATATCGCAATCACAGGCTGGTCATCAATATGGATTGATTGATTGTATACTGTTTATCCCAATTCACCTTTGAATTAGAACGCGGGCTTAGGCTGATATAGTATTGCGTTGTGTGACGACACAATTGAATCTGTTTGTAATACAATTGCGAAATGCAACAGAAACTCTCATTGGTCCATGTGTATAAGTCCGCCCAAATTCCCTTATACGACCCATAAACTCACAGCTTTTGATGATTTCGTTCGTTGACGTAGCCATGTTAGGTAGCCAGTCAATGCGTATTCGAATCCCGGTTCATTTCCATACTAGCACAATAGCGTCTAGATGTGAACTAATACCCCACAAATATTTTAAATAATAAATTATCCCAGTTCCATTAAATGATAATTATTCAAATAGCTAAACTCACGGCAATGCGGCTTTCATTAGTCTGGGCCGGTCTCCATCTCTGCCACACGAGTGTTAAGGACCATAATGGGCTTATGTAGCATTATCGATAACCAAGAGCTTATTTTACCTTTACAAAAAATTATATTTTTAATTTCTATTAATTATTCGTGTTGATAATAAATGAAGAGCGAATACATAACTTACAACCAATTTTATGAATAGATACTAATAGCAACAGAGTTCGAATTGACTGGCTACCTAACATGGCTACCTCAACAAACGAAATCATTTGAAGCTGCAAGTTTTTGGGTCGTGTGTGGCTTTAATGAATATTTGAAGGTATGTTTGAACACAAATATAGTAGGAAAATATGTTAGGATTTTTTAATTATTGAATGAGACAGCAACACAAGAATACACCGATATCTAGGCCTCAACCGTACACAGCTTTTTATGCCCCGTAAATCGAAGGTTTTTACAAGAGGTGGATCTGTAGCTCTCTGTTCCGTCACAATATTTTTTCAGAGAGCTTCGAAGGACCTCCCCTTTTAGTCACCTCTTACGACAAGCAAGGGGTACTGAGGACCTAGTCTAATCCCCACGGGATTCATTATTATGGAATGTACATTGTATATGTATAATTAATCAGTACTAAAGAAAAGGTGTTTAGCTTTTTGCCCATTTCTTACATCATTGGGTGATTATTTTACAGCATTGTCATGGTTTTGGGAGTAGTTACAAAATTTATCAGTGTTTCTTCTATTTTCTCTCATGCAGGCAGTGCATGCATTCAGTTCCAAAATAAAATTACATGGCAGCTTGTTAGTCATCGTTAATAATCCACGGGTGCTTTCAATCGATTCTCCTTAGGGGAAGCTAGTGGACTCAAAACAGTCGTCTGCCGTCTGCGACGATGCATGTTAGTGTGCTAAGTTGGACCAGAAAAAAACGCCTTCAATCTCTCTCTCTCTCTCTCTCTCTCTCTCTCTCTCTCATTAATTTGTTTATTCTTTTTTTATAAATCATTATCAATTTTATCTTATAAATCATCATTTTATATTTCCGATGCCTATCTAATCTAAACGTCATATGCACGTCTCGCTAACCACTTCGTTTTAATTAAAAATTTAACATTTTCTACAGATATCGTGTTTCATTGATTTATCGCACCTCACAGATGACACGGAGTGTATCATTATTGTAGCGAGAACCTTCGATTTTATCAGTAAAGTTATGCTTTTTGTTTCTGTATTTTTTTATGCGGGGGTAGGTCCGTTTAAAATGTGAACCTAAGTTTCACTATGTCAGTATATTTGTACGAAAGAACTAATGTGAATCAGGTATGCGATTAAACATCAAAGAAACAGACAACGTAAAATTTGGACAAACTGGAGCTTTATGAGGTCTTCCCACTTTGATTAAGCATGCCCTAAGAAAAAAATGCATGATGTCATTTTTCTTCATTAATGCACTTTCAAGGTGATCACTATTCACTTATGCATGAGGGGAAAAAATCAGAGTTTCTGGTCCTAATATGCAACAGTGAAACATCGCAATAACAGTCATTGATTTCCCTATAAGCGCGCGATTTTATGTAGAATGCTTTCTGCTTTTGTTGTGCAGATCTATTCTCATACCTTATTAGGGATTCATAGCATCATCACAAACACAGACATTGTTACGCTTTTCACAATAAAACTACTACAAAATGTAGCAACGATATTTTAATTTGTTAGTAAAAATTCAAAATTTACGAAATAATAGTCTACCAATCTTCATTTACTTGGCATTCAAACAGTAACGAAGAAGAAACAATCTTCATGCAAGAAAGATACTGCACATGCACACACGCGCGCTCTCCCTCCCCCACGTTACCTACCCCTCGATGTTCTGATATTTAGACTTCTTTCCTCCCATTGATACTAGCGCCCCATGTAAACCAGTCACTCGCGCAGCTGCGTCCCCAAACCAGTACGCTCAATAGGCCCGTCACGCCTCGCATCACAAGCATAGTATGCAATCATACATAACAGAGCAATATCCATTCACCACGAGGCTGATACAGCGACAGGGGTTTTTAATGTATCAATCAAATTTATCATTCTCCTAAGGAGTAGAGGCTTCCTTGTACTCAATTGATAAAAAAAAAAACAACATAACTATTCAGAATTCATTATTTTTTCTTATTCTGAGTTATTTTGCAAATATGTTTTTGTTTTTTTTTCCAAAAATCTTTTGAATTGATATTCTGATTTGAGTTGATGATGAACCAAGGTTATCATAAAATCTCTGATTTTCGATAAATATGGAAATTATACTTAACATGTAAATATGTTTGATCAATACATCCTCTCGTACAAGCTGTTGTTGAGGTAGTGCGCGTGTTATATTATTTATCAACAAAAGTTTAGGATTTCATTTGCTAACATAACAGAAAATATGCAATACATAAAAAAAATAATGAAATGAAAAGTTTGGTCACGAATCATTTGATCGAGGAATCAAGAGAAGTCTCAAAAAGGAAAAAAGAAAGAAAAAAGTTCCTTAACAATAATGTCAGTTCTTTAATACAAGCTTTGTGGGCTTTCGGTATTGAGCATAAAAAAAAGAATAAAATAAATTGCGAAATTCTGACGATCAAATAATAAATCTAAAAAGATCTATGAAATAGCATTTAAATTCAAGCGAGAGCCACGGAGTGTTCGGATTAAGGTTATAAAAACGTGAACGCAACATAGAGATATGGTGAAAATTTGAAGAAAGCTTCTAAAACAAATTAACCAAAAACAATGAAATGAAATGTTGAAGAGATTTAATAGCACAGAAAAGGATGCAATACAAGAAAAAAGTCGTGCATTGAACGAGAGAAGGTAAACACAGAGTACGTACGACAGTGAATCACGCTTTCCACTCGCCATTGTCGCCCGACTTACAACTGACACGATGTTAGAAAAGAAAACGGCTCACATGACGTGAAGTCACGTGACAAGGAAACTAACGATGTTTACCATATGTATAAATGTAAATATAACAGGACCTTAAAAATTGATTGTATGTAGTAACGTGCATATTACATTTATATGGACCCTGCTATCAGATATGTTTGCCATTAATCTATCGTTTTTTAACCTTAAGCAAAGTCTCTCAAACAATGTTGTACAATGAGTAAAGTTAAAAGAGATAGAGCATCTTTGTTTGGCGCTTTGATACCGACTGTGAAAATATAAAGCACATTTGTTTGGTATTGCAACATCTTCGTAACTTCCCGTCAGAAAGAACACGGACTAGGCCATATAAGTACTGATATCTTCCTCGTGATTTAACCAGGGACACGTTGATTAGATTCAATCAGTGAAAAAGTTAATTACATGTATACTATTTTGAATTTTTCTGTTTTAATGAGAACACGACTTAGTCAATAGTATAGACCTCATCAGAAGTGCAGTGTCGATACTGAGAGAGTTCATGTACATTATTCACTAGACTAAGGACAATTGCAACATTAAGTTAAATTGCAAAATCGTTAATAAGATTAGGAGCGGCGCACTGGTCAAGTATAAAAGGATAACAAGAGAATTTGCAAAGCATCAAATATGCAGCTAACGTTTTAAGCATTTTAAAACTTTTTTCAAGGACATATACATAGGCATCTTATATTTAGAAATGGAAAACGTTTGCCTGGATTTTTCTTTAGTTAAGTATAAGAACACTTGTGTGTTTTTTATACGCCCGTCGATAGACGGCATGTATCATGTTATAGCATTGTCCCTCCGGCTGGCTAGCTGTCCGAGGTCATGTTTTCTGGACATTTTTCCATAACGGATGCATGTACAGCTTTTGAATTTGGTCACAAATTCTCCCTCAAAAAGCGTAAGAGTGAGTAAAATTTAGCCACAATCTTTCTCTTGAAGAAAAACGTCCGTGTGTCAGTCCAAAGTCATGTTTCCCGGACTTTTTCCGTAACGGATGAATATACAGCGTTGAAATGTGGTCCTCAAGAAGCAGAAGAGTGAGTTTGTATTTCAGCTGGATTGGTACACCGTGACATACTTTAAGGATAAAAGTAGGTCAAACAGTTTTCCGGACTTTCTTCATTACAAATACATATATTGCCCTGAAATTTAGTTACAAGGTTTCTCTCGGACGAATACAAGTTGAGTTTGCATTTCAGTAGGACTGATGCACCATAAGTAGGTCAAACAGTTTTCCAGACTTTTTTTTAGTCATGGATACAGATATTGCCCTGAAATTTTGTCACAACCTCCCTCTCTGAGAAATGAATAGTCAGTTCACATTTCAACTTGATTGGTGTTTCTTGACATTCTTTAGGACTAAAAGTAGGTCAAAAAGTTTCCTAAACTTTTTATCATGATGGATGCAGATATTTTGCAACCTCCCTCTCCGAGAAATACATAATCGTTTCACATGTCAGATGGATTGGTAACACCATGACCCATTTTAAGGCTTTTCTATTCAGAATGTGTGTTGTATCAATTTAGAGTGCATACAGTGCTTAAAGGTTGAATTTCACTTTCCAACGGGCGTATATTTTAACATATTATTTGAAGAAAAGTGTTAAAATAACACTGATAAATGCAGATGTTTGAGGAGCTTTTATTAGTTGTTATGGTAATGCGAAAAGAAGCTGAAGAAAAATCAAATGTTGGATCTCACGTGCTGATACTCCAGATCTACATGTATATCACGAGACGTGCATATTATATCACGAGAGGGGTATATTATATCACGAGACGTGCATATTGCTTTGCGCCTGTTGGCCGGTCGGTACGTCCGTATGTCGGTCGGTCAGTCGGTAGATCACATGTTGTCCGCTCAATATCTTGAGAACCATCCACTTGATCGTAATGATCTTTCATATGTGGGTCGTTTATGAGTAAAAGAGGACCTCTATCGATTTTCAGATGAAAAGGTCAAGGGTCAATCCACTCTGGACATAGGAAGACACAGGCCACTCAATATTTTGAGAACCCTTTGTTTGGCAGACATCAAACTTGGTACACTGGTACATCCTTAAACGTATATGACCCCTATTGATTTTGAGGTCATATGGTCAAAGGTCAAGGGTCAAGCTGGATACAGGAATATACCTTGAGGACCCTTTGCTTGACAGATAGATATCAAACTTGGTACACTGGTACATCTTGAGGAGAAGATGAGCCCCTATTAATTTTTGGTCAAAGGTCAATGGTCAAACTGGATATAGGAATATATTGACCGCTCAATGTCTAGAGAACCCTTTGCTTGACATACATCAAACTTGGTACACTGGTGCATATTAAGGAGAAGATGACCCCTATTGGTTTTGAGGACACATGGTCAAAGATCAAACTGGACCTAGGAATATACTGTCCGCTCAATATCTTGAGAAACCTTTGCTTGACAGACATTAAACTTGACACACTGGTACATGAAAGGTGAAGATAACGAACAATGAACAATCTCATAACTCCTATAAGCAATAAAAAATAGATTACTTAGATTAATGATAACAGCGTTTCTTCTTTCTTAACAATAAATACAACTGTACTAGAATATACATTTAATTGTCTATATTGCTTTCTTTAATCTGTATGAGAGTGTGAGTAAAAGGTGTATATGTATATGATTTGAAAATGATGAAAACAATAATAATAATAAAAAATTACAGAGCTGGGCCAACACGGACCCCTGGATATTCCAGAGGTGGGATCAGGTGCCTAGGAGGAGTAAGCATCCCCTGTCGACCGGTACATCTGAAGGAGTAGATGACCCCCATTGATTTTAAAGTCACCTGGTCAAAGGCCAAAGGTTAAAATGGACGTAGTAATATATTATCTCCTATATTTTAAGAATTATTTGCTTGATTGACACCAAACTTGGTACACTGGTACAGCATAAGGAGTAGATGACCCCTATTGATTGTTAGGTCACATGGTCAATCCACTCCGGACATAGGAAAATATTGTCTGCTCAATATTTTGAAATGGTTTGGCACTACTATCAATTAAATGATGCATGTGTATAACCCTTTTCAATTTTGCACCAGGGGGCATAAATGTTTTACAAACATTTCTTGTTTATTTATCAATCAATACCTGTACACGTATAAAAAGTGGCTTTTATATCTAACACACTGCCAGTCTGAGGAGTACGTCTGCCAGTCTGAGGAGTACGTCTGTCAGTCTGAGAGTCTGAGGAGTACGTCTGTCAGTCTGAGTAGTACGTCTGCCAGTCTGAGGAGTACGTCTGTCAGTCTGAGGAGTATGTTTGCCAGTCTGAGGAGTGCGTCTGCCAGTCTGGCAGTCTGAGGAGTGCGTCTGCCAGTCTGAGGAGTGTGTCTGCCAGTCTGAGGAGTGCGTCTGCCAGTCTGAGGAGTGCATCTGCCAGTCTGAGGAGTGCGTCTGCCAGTCTGGGAGTTTGAGGAGTACGTCTGCTAGTCTGAGTAGTACGTCTGCCAGTCTGGGAGTCTGAGGAGTACGTCTGCTAGTCTGAGGAGTACGTCTGCCAGTCTGAGGAGTACGTCTGCCAGTCTGAGGAGAACGTCTTTAAACAATCAATGAGTAATAAATTAATTTGATACGTAGAGCAATTAAGAGTTGTGTTTAGAACTCTTTAAATATCTTTGATTCAGAACTTTCAATTATGTAAACTTGGTAAATACCTATATAAATGTTCATCTATTAGATGCAAGGTGAAGATAACGAACAGTGATCAATCTCATAACTCCTACAAGCAATACAAAATAGATAGTTGGGCAAACACGGACCCCTGGACACACCAGAGGTGGGATCAGGTGCCTAGGAGGAGTAAGCATCTCAGTTATTATAAGATTATCCTCAGTATCTATCCTGCCCACGTACATCAGTATGATATATTATGTTCTGTTACTATTTCATTGTATAATTTGTTGTTGTATATACTTTATACCTATGAACTGTATGGTTCTTGGTCAATAAACAATACAAAACAATACGTGTTATTATTAAGGGACTATTATATCGAAACAATAAAAACCATGGATACGCACGTTCTAACACCATCAGAGCGGCCGATGATAAGTTACGGGACAAGACCATGTAATATAACGTAGATTTCCCACTAGTACAGAAAAGTGCGCGGAAAACGATCATTGTAAAAATGGAGTACAGTTTCGGTATTGATTTTAGTTATGATATATTCTTTATCATAAATCTTCACAGCAAATGTTAGTTGTTAATGGTTTATATTGACCAAGCTGGTGGCAAATTCGAATGAGAAATCAAACTGACATTAATCATACTAAAAAGAAATACTCACCAACATTTATTTCCCATAATCGGTTTTGACATAAGGAAATTTGAATTCGTTAAAAATAGAGGTGATATAATGGGTGTGCGGCGTCCCTGGAGATGACTACGACGAATGTTCAGCAGCCCGATACTGCTGCCTGATTGCATGTTACACTGGTAACAGCTGGACGGGGAGGAATATTATACAGCAGCGTCAACTTCATCTTTACCATGCATCAAAAGAAGTTTTATTTTAGCTAAAATACAGTAACATGATTTAGTATACGAATACATGGAGCAAAGTTATTGATCAATATTATCACACCTGCCCGTGACTGATATACCTTTATCAACAACTTTCGGATTACATGTACTATATAGTACTTTCCACGTGACCCTTAGTATCACATTCTACATTGTATACTGTATTTCAGTTGTCGTCTTATTTACTTGCTGACACATATTGTAATTATTTTTATTTATAAAGTATGACTCACCCATTAGATTAGAAGATTCCGTGACTAAACAGCACAGATTTATACGGTGTAGCCTAGTGAAAGAGACACACAACCAATGAACCTCAAAAACGGTGTAACCGGCAAAAGAGCATCAGTACCGGACCAATGACGCCGAAAACGGTGTAACCGGCAAAAAGACAATCAGTACCGGACCAATGAAGCCGAAAACGGTGTAACCGGCAAAAAGAGCATCAGTACCGGACCAATGAAGCCGAAAACGGTGTAACCGGCAAAAAGAGCATCAGTACCGGACCAATGAAGCCGAAAACGGTGTAACCGGCAAAAAGAGCATCAGTACCAGACCAATGAAGCCGAAAACGGTGTAACCGGCAAAAAGAGCAACAGTACCGGACCAATGAAGCCGAAAACGGTGTAACCGGCAAAAAGAGCATCAGTACCAGACCAATGAAGCCGAAAACGGTGTAACCGGCAAAAAGAGCAACAGTACCGGACCATTGAAGCCGAAAACGGTGTAACCGACAAAAATAGCAACAGTACCGGACCAATAAACCCAAATACGGTGTGACTCGCAGAAAGAGCAGCACAACCGGAGCAATGAACCCAAATACGATGTGACCATAGGCGCCTGGTTCATGGATATTGCACTATAAACTATATGTAAACAATGAAGGAAATTCGAACCACGAATAAAAATTTCTCTCCGATCTATGGTGTCTCTTTTTACATTTTGTTATGTGTCAGGAAGCTTGCCAACATGTACCACAGAACATTACTTTATCCACGTTTTCAACCTCTACCTTTCCTTTGTAGACTTTGAGAAAGCCTTCGACAGTGTGCATAGGGATACGCTATGGAAGATCATGAAAAGTCACGGAATCCCATCAAAACTCATAAGAATTATCAAAGCCATGTATAATCAGAGTGATTGTATTGTGCAAACGGGGAATGGACTAACAAAGTGGTTTCAAGTAACGTCGGGAGTGAAACAAGGGTGTAACATGTCAGGATTCCTATTTCTCCTGGTAATAGACTGGATTATGAGAACAGCTACAGCACAAAACAACACAGGCATAAAATGGAAATACGTTAGAAGACCTTGACTTTGCTGATGACATTGCCCTTATATCAAGCAGCAGACAGCAGATACAAAGACTGACAGCGTTAATGAAATAGCAGGAGGTGCTGGACTTAAGATCAACACCCGTGAAACGTAAATGATGAAAATAAATCCAACATCAAGCGCACCAGTAACTATGAATGGGAAAGGTCTGGAAGAAGCTCATAGATTCATATATATCGGTGCAACGGTCAGCAAAAGTGGTGGGGCTACAGAGGACATGAAAAGGAGAATAGGGCTTGCCAGGATTGCGTTTAACAAGCTTAGCAAAATCTGGAGAGACAGCCACCTTTGAAGAAAGACCAAATTGAAAATATTTAGATCAAATGTTGTATCAGTCTTGTTATACGGGTCAGAGACATGAAAAGTTACAAAGGGAGATGAAAAAAAATTAAACATATTCCGTCATTCATTCCTGAGAAGGATATTTAAAATATATTGGCCGGAGAAGATCGATAACATCAATTTGAGGAAAAGAGCAGAGATGGATAAGATCAGTGTCTTAGTGAGAGTCAGAAGATGGACCTGAATTGGGCATATATTGAGAACAGATGCACTAACAACTGCAGAATGGCATTAACATGGACACCTGAAGGTAGAAGGAAAAGAGGTCGGCCAAAGGAAACGTGGAGAAGAGGGAGAGAGAAAGAGAGCAGCTAGGGTTTAGACACTGGACTGAAACAACAAGAGTTGCACAAGACAGGTAAAACTGGCAAATGCGCGTTAGAGACCCTATTCTCCAGGAGGAGAGATGGAACTAAGTCAAGTCATTTCACAGAAAGGAATTGCTTCAGAGAATGAAGTCATGAAATACACGGACAGTAATTCAGAGAAAAGAATTGCTTCAGAGAATGGAATCATGAAATACAAGGACAGTATTTCAGAGAAAGAAATTGCTTCAGAGAATGGAATCATGAAATACAAAGGCAGCATTTCAGAGAAAGGAATTACTTCAGAGAATGAAATCATGAAATACAAAAGCAGCATTTCAGAGAAAGGAATTGTTTCAGAGAATGGAATCATGAAATACAAGAACAGTATTTCTGAGAAAGGAATTGCTTCAGAGAATGGAATCATGAAATACAAGGACAGTATTTCTGAAAAAGGAATTGCTTCAGAGACTGGAATCGTGAGATACAAGGTCAGTATTTCTGAGAAAGGAATTGTTAAAGAGAATGGAATCTTGAGATACAAGGGCAGTGTTTGATGAGATGAATTGTTTTGGAGGATAGAGTCATGAAATACTAGGGCAATATTTCAGATTTTCATTGAATTTCATGGTTGGAATAGAAAGTTGTGTGAATGATTTCATTACACGACAAAAAAGTCACAGAGAAATTCATTATAGCTCAAAATTATCATTTGCCAAATTTTTCAGATCTTTGACATGAAAACCAAGATGCAGATATATTATGTTAGGGTTGGCAACATTTTGTTCCTAGCAAGTTCTCTCAGTGAATAAAGTTTGAGAAAAATCAATTATCATACATTGTACCTAATATATGCAGGAAACTGAAGAATGATTTCCAGCTAGTGACAAATATCTGCCATATAACTTAACGTATTTTAAGAGTTCAGATTATATCTTGATACCTCTTCTACAGGATGAAGGTTACGTAGCTTGCAACTCCCGTTCTGTTCTACTGTAGTTAACTGTTACATGCGGGGGTCTTATGGAGTATTGTATGCCATTCCAGAACTAGTCTATGTTACTGTGTCTGTCACACACACACACACACTACCCAATCTGGCAAGCCATTCCACTCACTCATTTACTACCCTCAAGCCAAATGATTACTTTCTGATATTTAAGAGACAGTGTCTCTTTGCCAGCTTCTTGTGTGTTTAAAAAAAAACTTTTTGTTTAAACAAATCTCAAAAAGACAATACTCATGCAGCAGTTCCACGGTCTTTATGATAAGTCTTATCGTTGATGTCATCCAGTAAACATGACAATCTATGACCGGGATATTGGAATAATAAGTTATTATATATACTTTAGTCGTAGATAGTCTTCGTATAAAGCTCAATTGCCAACAGCTCAATAATATTTGAGAGACACCACGTACCAGCCGCCATTCGTAGACTGATCATCTGGATTAAAGGTCACCCTCTAGTCATAGCGACCCCAAGACTGATCATCTGGATTAAAGGTCATCCTCTAGTCATAGCGACTCCAAGACCGGTCATCTGGATTAAAGGTCATCCTCTAGTCATAGCGACTCCAAGACCGGTCATCTGGATTAAAGGTCACCCTCTAGTCATAGCGACTCCAAGACCGGTCATCTGGATTAAAGGTCACCCTCTAGTCATAGCGACTCCAAGACTGGTCATCTGGATTAAAGGTCACCCTCTAGTCATAGCGACTCCAAGACTGGTCATCTGGATTAAAGGTCATCCTCTAGTCATAGCGACTCCAAGACTGGTCATCTGGATTAAAGGTCACCTTCTAGTCATAGCGACTCCGAGACTTTTGAATTTGTATTTCAAAACTACAATCAATTTTGAGATTTGTTAACTTTATAAAACCCAATATTATACACAGATAACATGCATCCTACTGAAACTACTTCCTACCACGATATTTGTCTTGGTGACCTTGACCCTAAAACAAGTTTCATTGTTTTGTCGTCATAGTGCCAGTCTCTGTTTTGCAGTTTTAATTTCAGTTTTAAAAGGTATCAAAATCAAACTAATGTGTTACAGACATACGGACGGAAAGACCCAAATTAATAAACAAATCGACGGTCAGATATGTTACTAGATATAGCTTGTGCTATGATGGTATTTCTCTAGTCTGCGAAGTACGGGTTATCTAAAGTAAGTTTTGATTTGGATGAAAAAAAAGGCTTTAATGTTGATTTTTCTACCATTTCTTGAGTGCTGATGCAAAACGTTTAAAGACCGCCCCCCTTCTCTCGTTTCATGTTTACCCTGGTTGTACACAAATTATAAACAAACTTGGCAGTGCCTGGATATAGACCATCTCACACTTAATCCACCTATGTGTTCTTGTTCGTCGTCTTCTTTCAACTATAGTACACATGGACATGGCATTACTGGTGATGTTGATATAGTTGAAAATGAGGACCTTAAATCACTTATTCTAAAAGGTCCTAAATACAGAGAACCTCGGTCTTTCAATTGGCGACAGAACTTCATTTCTATTATGAATTCTGTCAAGGATTAAGCCAGACGATGGACTAAATATGAAAAAGAAGAACTTGATACATTGTCCAAATGGATTCAAAGTATCCGAGGAATATTAAAATCCCACATTAGACACATCAAAACAAAGGTACGTACCATCTTTCCTTCTGAGTTTAGTAAACCAGAAGTGATAAAAGAATTATATAGGTTACATGAGGAATATGTTCTGGTTCCAGCTGACAAGGCTTGTAACAACATTGTCTTTGTTTGTAAGGCTCATCATTACAACTGTATATTAAACGAACTTGGCATTAATTCCATGTTTGGTAATCGTACTTAATACTCCAACTGCCCTTTCAAAAGATGAAATTCTTCAAAACATTCCTTCAGATTTAGACACATTTAATATCTCAGTCAATGGGTCGGATGAATATGAGCTACCGTACCTATACTAGATTCCTAAACAATGACCCTTACAAACAATGATACTTTGCAGGATCCAGTAAGTGCTCTACCAAGCCCCTATCTTTGCTCCTCACGAAAACATTACCAACTCTGAAGGAGAACCTTCAAACTTAGTGTGCGACTACATATGCCAGATATTGGTGTAAATCAAATATGGATTAAAACAATTATACAGAAATTTTAGTAAACTAGAAATCTCAAAGCTTTCCTCAAATCAACAACATCAAAACGTATTACTTTTCAACACTTTACACGACCATTCCTCACGATAAATTAAAGACTAGACCTTTTGACATTATAGACAGTTGCTTCTTCAACAAAAATGAAAAGCAAAAATATTTGGTGATCAGTAATCCTAAAATTTACGTTGTTAAACACCACTCTGATTCCATGCACAAGTACTTTGAAGTTTAAATCAAAGATATGCTGGAGTTCCTCATTGACAATATCTTCGTAGTCTTTGGTGATCAGGCCTTCAATAAGTCTGATGGAATTCCCATGGGCACGATTTGTACTCCTTTGTTAGCTGATCTGTTTTCATATTCATATGAAGCAGAATTTACTCACAAACTTCTACGTGAGAAGACAAAATCTCTTGCTGTTACCTTCAATGCAACATTTAAATATATCGACAACGTTTTATCTATTCATACCGATTGTTAAACCGTTCTTGGCACACTGGGTTTGAGTGCGGATAGCTCCGTTTACCTGATCATGATATAAGGCTCACGGCAGGTGTGACCGGTCGACAGGGGATGCTTACTCCTCCTAGGCACCTGACCCCACCTCTGGTGTGTCCAGGGATCCGTGTTTGCCCAACTATCTATTTTGTATTGTTTCTCATGCATAGCTCTTATCCTTGGACGAATTTGGCTCCACTTTTTTGGCACGCTGTTTTTGGCTATATTTAGCTCTAAAACTTCATAGTTATTTCGGATTTCAAACATTTCGGTTGAGCATCACTGAAGAGACATTATTTGTCGAAATGCGCATCTGGTGCATCAAAATTGTTACCGTTTAAGTTTTACATTATAGGAGTTATGAGATTGATTACTGTTCGTTATCTTCACCTTTCTATTAACAATAATAATTTTAATTCATATGTAGATTTCGATATATCCCTGTGAACTCGAAATAAAGGCCACCACTGAGTCGTCCACTCTACTTCATACTTAAATATTTTATTGAAAATAAATATTAACGGCAAAATAACAACTCAACTGTATGACAAACGGGATGATTTCAGCTTCTCCATCGTCAACTTCCTATATTTATGTATCAGTATCCCATTATCAACTGTATATGGTGTCTATATATCTCAACTGATTCGATACGCAAGAGCTTGTTTGATGTATGGTCAGTTTTTAAATCGAGACAGGCTACTGACAAACAAGTTGATGGTGTAGGGGTTTCAATATTCTCGTTTAAAGTCAGCATCTCGCAAATTCTATGGTCGTTATAACAATCTAATTTGCCAATACAATCTACCATTGGGTCAAATGCTGTATGACGTGTTTCATACCGATTGTTAGGCTGTGCTCTTTATTTTGTATAGCTTATAGTTCACTGTTCGTGATCCTCACCTTTCATTCATGAAGAAATAGCTATTATTTATCGAAGACAAACATATTGGAAATGTAAATATTTAGGTGTAAATGAGCTTAAAACTCTGTTAACTAGTTGGAAGGGACATCTACTCAATTTGATGATGAATTTCAAGGGCCATCAGTACAAGCACGAGGAAAAACATAAATACATGAACAAATCATGAAAGGAAAAAAGGATCGATACTAAGTATTATTATCACATTTAAATTAGAGCGGATGTAACCACACTTATATTGTCCATATATATAAACAGTTAACCATGCCCCGACTTCGCATTTCCGAGTTTTCCGGAAAACAATTCATAGTGCCGGCGGACGTCGACCTCCGCACATTCATAACCTCGACTCGGTATATCATGGACTAAAAATAATAAAGAGTGCATCCATCATCAGCGGTGAACATGAACATCACCAAAGTGTACACTCTTGAAGACTGGAATGACGAGAAGGCCAAGTATTTAACAATTAACACATTGGTCTTAGGATTGTATCTCGCTATAGGAGTGATGGGAAACTCTATAGTTATATACGTTTATATTTTCCGAATGAAAGGACAACGAGATGACAGATATTTCATACCACATCTTGCACTGATGGATCTTTGCGCATGCGTTGTTGGAGCCGGGTATGCAATGGCGCTAAACATACTTCCTCTTCGATTTCAAGGAAACGAAATTTGCAAAATTTTGTGGTTTGCGTCACAAGCAACAACAATGTGTTCGGCTTTTATGTTGGTTGTAATTGCCATACAACGCTACCTTAAAGTCGTCAGACCTTTCAAGAAACAAATGACGATACAAACCAAGCATTTTTCGTTAATTGCCGTCGTTATTTTATCCCTCTTCCTGTCGTTACCCTGTCTGATGTTCTACGGAGAGATTACCATAGACAATCCCAATCTAAATTTGAAAGGATACCGGTGTGGTACAAATCCAGATGCTGACAGGACCGCTCTGTTCCTGTACAACGCCATTCTGTTTGTGACAGCTGTTGGAGGACTGTTGGTAATAAGCATTCTTTATATCATGATCGGACGTACAATCTATAGACAACACAAATTCAGACGCAGACATAGCTCTGCCACGTCTGCTCTGAGGAGCAAAAACCGTGACTCGTTAGAGTGGAATCCCCCGTCAGAAAGCGGAAGCGTTCAGCAGAAGAAAACGCCAATGAGGGACAGCCTCGATTTCGATTCTCCCTTTCTCGATTCCTTGACCGATACGCCCTTTGCTCCAGTAAAGGAAGAAACCAGTCCTCTCCCTAGTCCAACTTTTCTAAGCGTTCCACTGACTACTACAGAAAAGATCCGCAGCAGTTTAACAGAAATGCCAATGAAAGCTTTAAAGTCTACTATTCCTACTGTTCGGAAACATTTTGGAACCCATCGGTGTTCCTGGATGTTCATGATGATAACCATGGTGTTTATATTGTCGTTTATTCCGAGGATAACCCTAAATGTGCTGGAGTCCGTTGATATGAATTTTTGGGGGAAACTAACGGACTGGGAAATCGCTCATTACCTTTTCCTGTATCGCCTCTATCTTGTGAACAATATCAGCAATCCCTTCTTTTATGGACTTTTTGATAGGACACTGCGTAAAGAGCTTCGGAAGACTTGCTGCTGCACACCTAGAGAACGTTAAGTGTTTAGACCTATAACGGTAGTATATTTCCCGAAACTTATGCAGTTGGGATTTTACATCGCAAAAATAATAGAATGTTTTCGGTATTCTGGATAAGTGATTCTGTGGGACGAATATTTGCTAAGCTCATGCTTCGTACAGTATTCATTGTTACTGTCCCATGCTTCGTAAAGTACAGTTTTATGTACGTCGCCTTGCATATGCATATTACTAAGCCGGAAAGATGGAGTATGTATCGAGTGTCTGTTGTCATATGACTACAGCGTAGTTCAAAACACTTCCGACAATGTAATAAAAAGGACTGCAGCTTGCAGATCACGAACAAATGTGAAAGAAAAGCGGTACAGATCATACAGATGTCATCAATCCGAATTTATGTTGAACCACTTAGCTAATTCCTCTGTCACCATAGCCGTCATCCAAATTGAACCATTACTCTCTCGCTACCGTCTTTGTCGCACCTTTGACCTAGCTCCGAGTCATCACAGTTTAAAGCCTAATCATTTTGTACTATTGTAAATTATCAATGATAAAAACAAATATCCCCAATATCAATTGATATCACCTTACTCCAACATGTCATAATTTTAGAAGAGTTGAAACAACCCCCGACTCTTCTTTGACATACGTACAAATACTTAGCTAAGGATTGTGCGAACAAGAAGACCACTGTATCTTCACACCTTGGATCGCTACAATGAATTGTTTAGTTGAACATAGAATTATTTATAACATGCAACTAGGCGTTGATTAGCAACGCTTTATATATAATCTCTGAGAAAGATAAAGAAGAGTTGTGATATGGGACGAAACACTCGGATGTGTGACCCCTGCTCCCTCTACAGGATCTCACGGGTCGGACATTGCTGTTAGTTGCCTCTATTTTGGTTTTACAGTCCCCGTTAATTTATAATCTGGTGATGTACCTGGTAGATTGTTTGACTTTTTTTTCATCACTTTGTGTACCTCAAATAAAAGCTTTTGAAAGTGTGAAGCACCCCAGCTTAATAAGTCATAAAGCTATACTAACTAAAACAACCTAAAAACTAAATTTATCAAACAACTTTAACACATACACAAAAACAAACACAAAAAAAACTAGATTTATCAAAACAATTTATCAAACACACAGGCAATGAAAAAATAACCATGTTCATATCTGTGTACACATCATAGATTCCAACACAAATGTCACTTTTAGCACACAATTTTTGCTGCATATCTTATGGCAAGTTTCGTTAATCATGAAAACAAATCCGTTTCTTCCTCCGTTTCTTCAGCTTTCAGGATGTATTTCATTATATCATCCGTATCTAGGTCACCGATATCGGAAACGGCCTCATTTTGGGCATCGGCAGACAGCTGCTTCAAAACAGGTTTTGGTTTCAGTGTTGGTTTAGAACTGACCTTTGGCTTGGGATGTATCGCTGGTTTTGGATTATCTAGTTCCTTTGGTGTCTTTGTATCTGGTTTTGGTCTTAAGGCTGGTTTAGGTTTGACTTGACTGTTCCTGGATACGTCACTGGTTTTGTCGGTTTTCGATTGATCCAAAAACAAATTGTCCAAGTCATCCTGAACACTATTAAAAATGCATCAAACACTTTACAAAAAATGCATTACTCAATCCGATTCAGTGTTTTATTTATATAAAAAACAATCTTAATAATGTTTACTGTAAACCAACTTGTATTTGCGACAACTTTATTTCGCAATTTACTAGTGATGAATTGGTTCGCAGCGACTAATATTCGCGACTAGATACAAATGTATATTCAATATATCCATATACAATGATACGTACATACAAATGATAACCCATAAAAGCTCGAAAGCTTATTTCCGATGGGGTCCTTTGATGCACGGTTGTTTGAGCTAAGGGGTCATTATGTTGGAGAAATATTATGTGGGAGGAAACCGGAGTACTCGGAGGAAACCCACGTGTCCGATCCATAACCTCTCAAAACAACCACTTCGATCACGGGGATCGAACTCGGGTCGCAGTGGTGAGAAGCGACAGCACTACATCTGTGCTACTCAGATACCCATTAAACGACCGAGATAAGATTTCAGAAATACATGAAGTATTAAAAGACCGACGATTTCGCGACGAGAAATCTTTGTTATGACGAGATTCTCGCCAAAATGTTTCGCACGCGAATAAAATTTGGTCTACAGTCTATGATTAAATACACTCTTTTAAAGGTACAAGTGTTAAAAAACTATGTTACAAGAAATAATTATGTTGAAAATTATACATGTGTATTGTGATTTAATTATGCTTTTCAAGAATGTTTAAGGGGTATTTTTCTCTGAAACTGAAGGAGACGTACTTTAAAAGCTCAGAGTTATCTTCTTGTTCATCTAATGCAGGGTTCAACTCATCCTCTTTGCTCTCTGATTCCAGGAAGAAATTTTCACCTTCCTCATTGTCACCACCGAGAACGGGATAGTCGAACAGTCTGGTTTCTACATCTGTGTCACGTGATGAATCACATTTTTAAAATTAGTTCCAACAATAACAAACTAAACTAGATCTACCATCTAAAACAGCAGTTTTTTTTCTCGTGAGATCATTGGTCCTCTAGATTTCTTGTGAAATAATGAAAAACCATACATGCATCATTCCATCTGCTTAATCAACCTCCAAATTTCCTTTTCGGTATTTAAATCATTTAATGTCACACACGGCGGTTTACCATAATATACATGTCTAATTTCTCGCGACATTTCACATACAATGCACATGCATAATCAATATTTTGTTCTTACAAATGGAAAGGACCTCACAACTTTAGCTGTGACATACGACTCCCGATGATTTAGTAAAACATCAAAGTTTGAATTATGCAATTTAAAATACTCCCAGATGTTCGATAATACCTTGACTTAGGAGTTTGTTTTATATGACTGAAAACTTTGTTAACATCAACAGTCTTTAGAAATTGGGTTTGTCTGTTTTTGTTAACTCTCTATTAATTTTCATCAAATGACCGGTTTTTAAATCCTTTATCTATATCGAGGACAAGGTTGTCTGAATTTCTCTTTTCTATTATAAGCCTTTTTTGTAATACAGGAAATTATATCCGAAATTTATAAGACTGAACAATCTTGTGCTGGTGATGAAATTCATAAAAATAAATACCAAAAAAAACTATACGTTTTCATTCTACCTCATTTACCTGTATTGACCTCGGGCAGTAATTCTGTAGTTTTCAGGCTAAGGATGACCATTTAAAACCTATTTTTCTACCCTTAACTTCCAATATCCATGGGGGAAAAGGACTGTACAGTTACTAGAGACACATCAGTGTTTACCAAAAAAGTATAATAAATAAGTCGATTTTCTTTGAAAAGAGGGATGGCAAAAAGGGACCACAAGCTACAGCTAAAGTGGGGAGGTCCTTTGGGTGAAATAGCAGGGCTGTTTTAAAGTTTTGGTGATTTACAGGAGTGTAAAAAAAAATTGACCGGGGGGGGGGGGGTAAATTTTAATAATAAAATGTATGAAATGATAACAAGTAACCACTGACCTATATCTGTTGTAGATTGTAGAATCTCTGAAACATCCTCTGTATCCTTCTGATCGAACAAGTCCTCGTCATCTTCATCCTCGTCGTCATCCCCGAAAAGACCGCTACTGTTAAAACATACGAATTTCAGAACATGTTTGGGAGTGCAATAAATCAATTATCAAATAGGTACAGCAAAATATCAGGAGAATAAACGCAGATGCAGACGATGTTAAAGAAAGAATATTTTTCTAAATAGTATGAATCATAAAACATTAAGTTTGAGCAAAACCAGGTAGTTGTATTCATCATGAAGGTGACAAAATGAGCAAAACTTTACCATCTCTGGTCCAAAATTTTAACCAGGATTCCGTCATAGGCACTTCAATATCGCGAGACTTTTGGATCGCATGTACTATGCCTATAACAAACTTATTTTTAATCTAAACCTCACCTTTTACAAAGAAAATTGTTAAATATCAGTTATAGCATAGAAGCCACAAAGCCGCGTAAGGTACGGTACACTCGATCCAAGTGTTTCCTCCTGTCGGGAGCGGGTTTGTCATTGCCAATAGGATAAATGATAAAATTAATACGTATCAGATTCTCAACATTTATGAGTCACCGCTAACATGTGAGACTGAATTAGCAGGATTGTAGAGACCACGTGTAAAATATGTACTTTCTGTTTGTCCTTTGTCCACCTGTTACCGTTTTGCCTGTGTTCAGCGGTATGTTTGTCTGACATGAACATCTTACCAATTACTTGCATCTGATGGTGTATATATCTAATATCCATATCTTACCTTTCGCCTGTATCTAATGGTACGCCCTCTACATTGCCTACAGGTCCAATTTGATCAAAATTAGATGTTAGATCCGCTTGCATACTGGCATGCATAATGCTATGTATGCGAGCGGATCTAACATCTTAGTTTGATTGTTAACGATCTTACTATCTGCAAGTATCTGATACCATAGTATAATAGTAGTATAGTAGATATCAGACAAACATACCTATGTTCGTCTGATATCTACTATTCACCTTTTGTCTGTGTCTGATATCTACTATTCACCTTTTGCCTGGTCTGATATCTACTATTCACCTTTTGCCTGTGTCTGATGGTATGTTTGTCTTACATCTACTATTCACCTTTTGCCTGGTCTGATATCTACTATTCACCTTTTGCCTGTGTCTGATGGTATGTTTGTCTTACATCTACTATTCACCTTTTGCCTGGTCTGACATCTACTATTCACCTTTTGCCTGGTCTGATATCTACTATTCACCTTTTGTCTGATATCTACTATTCACCTTTTGTCTGTGTCTTACATCTACTATTCACCTTTTGTCTGTGTCTTACATCTACTATTCACCTTTTGCCTGGTCTGATATCTACTATTCACCTTTTGCCTGTGTCTGATGGTATGTTTGTCTTACATCTACTATTCACCTTTTGCCTGTGTCTGATATCTACTATTCATCTTTTGCCTGGTCTGACATCTACTATTCACCTTTTGCCTGGTCTGATATCTACTATTCACCTTTTGTCTAATACATGTATCTACTATTCACCTTTTGTCTGATATCTACTATTCACCTTTTGTCTGTGTCTGATATCTACTATTCACCTTTTGTCTGTGTCTGATATCTACTATTCACCTTTTGTCTGTGTCTGATATCTACTATTCACCTTTTGCCTGGTCTGATATCTACTATTCACCTTTTGTCTGATATCTACTATTCACCTTTTTCCTGTGTCTGACGGTATGTTCTCCGTGTCCCCCTTCTCTGCTTCATTCTCTCCAGTTCCTCCCTCACCTTTCAGTCCTTCCTTTGTGAATTTACCCGCCTTTATTGCGTTTACACCTGAAACAGGACTTACACATCAATATCAATGACGTAATAAATTAATATTTCTTTATGTGTGGACATTAATACAATCTTAAAATATTGACAAGCGTGGATGAACAGTTATACGGTATTTAGGAGTCTGACGTCCCTACCTAAAAATTCAAGCAGCAGGGAGGATGTACAGATTTTCGGCGTACAGGCCAGAAAGCTGAGGAATCTTTCCAGCCCCGCCCTTCTGTCTGTGGCCACTTTGTCATTCACCAAAAGGGTTTTCTTTGGAAGTGGAGGTAGTACTGTGGCAGGGTATTTCTCATAAATTTTCAACCACAGATCCTCAAACACCGAGAACTTCTTTTTTACCTGTAACAATAAAATATGAGGAAAGCTCATCATGCAGAACTTTGTTTATCATTTCTTTTTTACATCAATACGACAGTAAACAAATGAGGAATTTTGAAACACTATCATTTGTTTATTCCCCCTATTATATTTTGGCGTATGGTTAGCCTGATTTCATGACTAAGTAGTTGTACCATGAACTGAACAACATCATTTTCCTTATGCTTTGGACTCTTGAAGTACGGCAGATTGGACACTACCACAACTTGATATTCGTACGTTGATTGCAAAAGCCCCTTCTCTTGTGTGACGCGTGGAATGGTTACGTCAATGCCCGTTTCTTTGTTTTTTAACTCCCTATATGAAGACAAATACACAATGCATATAGCCTATATTCTAATCTTCTCAATCCTTGTGCAAATATTAGATCAACTTTTATGCATGTATAGACATTCTCGTGTAAATATATCGAAAGTTGAAAGGAATTTTCCATCTCCATAATTTTTATGGAAAAAGTTGCATGGATTCGAAGAGAAATAGGAAATAGAATTAGGTAAAATTCTATATGGTAAAAATACCTGACAGTCACTGTTGCAAAAGGCATTTTTATTGCGAATAGAAACGCCCACTATTCACATGTTGGTAAAATTGTTTACGCTGTTAAAGATAATTGTAACATCGAGCCCGATTTTTAAATAACCATTGTCTTGTTGGCAAGGTTTGAAACGCTTATACTCGGTATCTGTGATTAATAAAATGGTATTGCGACCTATGAGATAAAATATCAATGTTATATAACTCACACAAGACTTAAAGAAGTTACTAATTTCTGCTAATTGTGTCCCTGATATATATCAAATCATTACATATAATATTTCTTGATGCATACTTATTGTAAATATATTGTTGAACTTTTATTTCAAACCCAACAAATTAGCGTTCATAATTTTCAGTAAGACAGCATACTAAATGCGAAAAAAAAAAACATTTTAGAAAGGATGGAAGAGCAGGACGAATCGTTCCCTATTTATATTTTGTTTTAATTCACCGAAAATGCTATGAAACGAGAATATGTCACCTTTAGGGGTTAATCCAAAAACCTGAAAAAAATATCCATTCATCAAAGTGCCAACATTTCTTTGTTACAAAACTATTACAATACTAGGTAACTTTAAGCAAACAATTGCAATATTCGGTTATTTTCTTTCGTTGTTGTTGTTTATGAAATGAGAGGGGGTGGGGGGATAGAATTGGGAATAAATATGTATTTCATATAATGACTTATTTCCATAAACATAAAGTTATATCATGAAGTGCATGTAGTATCATGTTTCCAATCCTCTTACTATGTGCTGTCACCTTACACCGAGTAGAGTTTTAAGTAATGTCATCTTTCACCGAGTACAGCTTGTATATATTGATGTCATCTTACACCGAGTACAGCTTGTAGTGATGTCATCTTACACCGAGTACAGTTTGTATATAGTGATGTCATCTTACACCGAGTACAGCTTGTATATAGTGATGTCATCTTACACCGAGTACAGCTTGTATATAGTGATGTCATCTTACACCGAGTACAGCTTGTATATAGTGATGTCATCTTTCACCGAGTACAGCTTGTATATAGTGATGTCATCTTACACCGAGTACAGCTTGTATATAGTGATGTCATCTTACACCGAGTACAGCTTGTATATAGTGGCTTGTATATAGTGATGTCATCTTACACCGAGTACAGCTTGTATATAGTGATGTCAACTTACACCGAGTACAACTTGTATATAGTGATGTCATCTTACACCGAGTACAGCTTGTATATAGTGATGTCAACTTACACCGAGTACAACTTGTATATAGTGATGTCATCTTACACCGAGTACAGCTTGTATATAGTGATGTCAACTTACACCGAGTACAGCTTGTATATAGTGATGTCATCTTACACCGAGTACAGCTTGTATATAGTGATGTCAACTTACACCGAGTACAGCTTGTATATAGTGATGTCATCTTACACCGAGTACAGCTTGTAGTGATGTCAACTTACACCGAGTACAGCTTGTATATAGTGATGTCATCTTACACCGAGTACAACTTGTATATAGTGATGTCATCTTACACCGAATACAGCTTGTATATAGTGATGTCATCTTACACCGAGTACAGCTTGTATATAGTGATGTCAACTTACACCGAGTACAGCTTGTATATAGTGATGTCATCTTACACCGAGTACAGCTTGTATATAGTGATGTCATCTTACACCGAGTACAGCTTGTGCATCTTACACTGAATACAGCTTGTAGTGACCAGTCGCGGTAGCTCAGTATTAGAGAGTTCGCTAAAGACGTAAACATAGGTAGCTATTGCTCCTTCGCCAAACACTCGGCATTTAGAAGTGAGATTCACGGGTCTTTTGGATATGACCTTTAAAAAAACCCTGGATGTCCCGTGTCACGGGAGGCATTGATACATTACAGAACCCTCACTGCTACGGCCGCAAGCGCCAAGCAAAGTAGTACTGGTGACGTCTCGATATGAGTGAAAAATTCTTTGATTTGATTTACTTATATTTGACTGTTTAACGTCTCTCTCGAAAATATTTCACTCATATGGAGACGTCACCATTGCCGGTGAGGGGCTGCAAAATTCAGGCTTGTGCTCGGCGCTTATGACCATTGAGCAGGGAGGGATCTTTATCGTGCCACACCTACTGTGACATGGGACCTCAGTTTTTGCGGTCTCATCCCAAGGATTGCCCCATTTATTCACCTCTTACGTCAAGCAAGGGTATTCTAACCCGGATCCCTACCGGGAAAGCTGTCCTCTTACACCGATGTAGTGACGCAGGCCAGACCCAAGTGTGTGGAGAGGGGTAAAATGGGACAAAGGTAGATAACTGAATGACAAGGCCACGGATTTAAGGAAAGATTTAGAAAGAATCTATCGAATTTATATTACTTTCGTTTGAAGCTTCAATAATTTGTTGTAAGAGTTATCCCTCTTATCAAGCGTACATCGTCTTTCATGGGCTCTCTCGCGTGGATATTCCCAGAGCTTCTATTTCTGACGTGGCATTGAATATCTAACTGTGATATTTTTAAGCTATGATAAATAAAAGCAGATACGATAGTTTGCCTTATAAGAGTCGGTGGGTTTATTAACAAAATTGAATAAATAATTAGATTTATAAAAAGAGAGAATAGGCGTGAAGATACTGTACCATTAAAACGAAGATTTCTGAATGTTAACAGAAACTCTGTGCAACATGCATTGAGATCTGCATTACTAAAGACAGACATGTTTGGTCGTAAGAAGGAACGAGATTTTCGTCTTCAGTTAGTTGAAAGGTTTTTTGTATGGATAAATAAGGTGGATTCATTAAGAGAGAGAGAGAGAGATCAGAGAACAGCTTTGCTAAAATCACTCGCTTTTCAACTGTGTTCAGATATCGGTACTTCTTTCTGTGTAATTACCAATGTATCAAGGGTTTGCAATTGAAATATTCGGTCAGTATTAACATCTGGTTCTCGTGTCTGTATCCGGGATTATTACAATTTTTAATTTAATTTTGATGAATCAGAAAAACAAGCAATATCAGTAGCTGCTGGTGAATGAAAAGGACGCCAAATATATCGTGAAAACATTATTCGTGGGAAAAGACGTCAGAATACTTGAACCAGTGAAAATTTAAATAAAATCTCTTTAATGCTGGTTTATATTAAAACCCTAGACATAACATTCTCAATATGACATTGAAATCGTTCTTGAATTTGACACATTACCTTGTGGTGTCATTCGGGGTGCATGACTTCATACAGCACACCGCTCCACAATTTTGTTCCGGTATCACTATCAACACAAAATAATTTTAGTGGTGACGAGAAGGCAAATATATAAGTTGTATAATAACAGTGCACCAGAATACCTTTCCCTCTATTCGTTTAAAAAGTTCAGCCAAAGTTTTGTCATACGTTATAAGATTGTAGAATGTCTGGCTGTCTGTTGTAAAATGATTTAATTTTCTTTGTGAAATTTCCAATTTTTCTCGGTTTGAGTATTGTTAAAATGTAGGGACGATAACTTCGTCCATGGGTAAATAATTTAGAAATGATGATTAAACTTACGCGAAATCTCTTTTATATTAGATTTTAAAACGTATGTATACAATTAACGGTCAATTTAGCCTTTAAATTCTTTTAAGGTAATTGTATGATTTCACAGTAGTAAAGGGATCATTAAATGTTAAAATTTAGAAATAAGAACCTTGCAACAACCAAAAAAAAAAAATAAAAAATAAAAAAAAAACAACAACCAAAAAAACCCAGTCTCATAAAGATTTGTTCATGATAGACCAAACACTAGTCCCTGAGGCGATTTTTGGGGGCAATGTCTGGGTTTTTACACCCTTGTCCTATGTCCAAGAGCTAAGGTTACAATATGTCGACCTCGGGCCTTTCGCCGAAAAACGGTGCACCGGAAGTTGATAAAGGTATATATAGCTTATACAGTTTGGAAAATGGGGGTGGGGTCAGGTCGAAAGTTTAATACATGTATAGAAACAGGGAAAATCTTCAAAACATATCTAAAGAATATTGATTTCACAATAATAAATGTAATATGCAACCTTCAATATGTGTGGATTGGGTTTTCAAATCATCAGCCGTGGTGCTAGATCTATATTAGCTGCAGAACTGTAGCTCTCTGAAAAAATATTTTGACATTATGTCAAAATATTTTTTCAGAGAGCTACAGTTCTGCAGTTAGATCTATATAAGTTTTTTCAAGGTTTTTTTTTTATGTCGAGAAATTATTTTCTGATAGCAAAGAACTGAATTTTTTCAGAACAATTATGATGTTTGACATCAGAATATTTACTGATTATCAGATATTGAATTATACTTTGACTTTTTAGCATTAAAAAATCATTATTTCATATATCTAAAAATTCGTATACCTGATATCAAAATATCTATCTATTTTCTGCTAAAGAATATTCTTTGAATTTCTGATATGAAAAAATAATTTTTATATCATAAAATTATTACGAGCAAATGTTGACAGAACCAGCTTAAATGAATGCTTTTCAAGTTGGTTAGTTCCTGCATCTACGTATTCGGTGCGGTCCTGTGAATCTAGGTATTGGCAGGATAATAATATAAATGTTGAGTTTTATATGATTGGAAGCATCAATGGTCAGCGCCGCTCTTGCTGATATTAGAAATGAATGCAATGTAAACAATATTACTTAGGAAACAGATTGAGTTGACTTCACTAATTTGAAATCCCCGGTTCAATATAGATGTAAACAATGCTCTGAAATCCATGTCCGTAGTACCACCCCCCTTCTCTCCCTCTCTCTCTCTCTCTCTCTCTCTCTCTCTCTCTCTCTCTCTCTCTTTTTCTTTCGCATTGGGTTTATTGTCTTTGAGAATTCACATTTTAATTCCTAGAGATCAAGGCAATATTCATTACTGGTATAAGCTCTTGCAACCATATTGGTTAAAAATTTGATACCAGAATTTGATTCTCTAATATCAAAAGTTTATTTTTCAAAATTCCAAATGATTTTTTAATCATTTCACACAAGAAAATCGAATATTTGATATCAGGAAATTATGCATGTATGTAAATTACCTTTAAGACACTAAAACAGCACATTTTACACGTATTTCTAGATCATGCTAGCATTGAAATATACTGTGGGAAATTCTTTTGAAGAAATCTGCAAATGTCATTTATGTATAAGAACCTATTCTAAAGCTAGTTACGTATGTCTGAATGCTTAGTTACGCCTCGCTGGTTGTTTCGTCTCTAAGGACACGAAGTCTGTTACCGCCCAGTCTTCATTGCCTCTTCATGTGATGTGTTATTGATGCAGATTGTGAATTTATTGTGTAAAATGTTTAATTTGACAATGCGTATGCAAATTTGAATGACATATGACTGGATACCAAGCTACTTAGCGAACGATGGGTGTTTAAACAAATTTTATGCAGGCTAAAGATTTTATAAAGAAATGCAGATATAAAAATTACGTGAGACACGTCTTATTTAAATACGAATTTGCCATGCAGGTATCAATTCACTATATTTATCAAACTTTCCGACAGAATAATTAAGTTTCCGTAAACTTGGTTTTTGAAGTCGCCCTTGAATAAATCAAATGAAGTGCACTATCGATGGATATGCTTTTATCAAATGACACCAATAAACGTAGAATAATGAAAAACATGCGAACATTTAAACAACGCCCAGGTACACATCAATACTTTGAAAGTGAATTTCCTGTTTGCAGAATAAGTTCATACCACTTTTCATAAGATTACACAGTGTCTTTGTGGTGATATTTATCCCGTTGTCTTGAAACATTTGTTGTAATAAAATTGACATTCAAATCAATCAATCGATTGATCTATCAACAATCATGTATAAATGTACATATAACAGCGCTTAGTGTGTCTCAGTATAGACGGTGTAGTGGGTGATTAGATCAAAGAGTGTATACACGGGTGGAAATTTGCCTTTTTGAGGTCAAAGTATAACATCCATCCTCAGATGAATACAAATATTGAATACCCAATAATATTCAATATTTGTATTCACCTGAGGATGGATGTTAAAATCCAGAAAGCGCTAGTGATTTAAATATATTTTGGAACTGCATATTTTCCTGCTTTTTTTTTTTTTTATTGAATTATATATATATATATAGAAGACTATGATACTGCTATGTATACATTTTTGTAAAGCTTCTGAAGATGTAATGAAAGCGCTAAAGCTTTACGGAGGATTTCTGTGTTTTCTTTTCATATTTAAAATATATATATATATATATATATATATATATATATATATATATATATATATATATATATACATACACACACACACACACACACATTCAAAGCACTAAAATGACCAACGATACAAACAATGTGTATGGATATCCGATATCCCCTTTCGCCCTAAATATCCAGGGTTGAACTCGAGACCTGCAGATCCAAATCTTCTAGCAGAGTGTGACCTGTGTGCTAGATCGCTCGACCATCAAGACAAATAAAAGAAATTGAATATATTAAGGTAAATCCATACTCGCAGTTTTATCTGATACAAGTTTAAAAAGTGTACTTATATCCATTTATTAGAGTTCAAACTAACAAATTATCAAATAAAATATATAGGTCATCACACTTTTAAAGATGCGAGACATACATAAACAGAATCATATATCACCGTCAGAAAATTGCAATTTTCCTTAAACAACGTTATCAAAATTCAATAAAAACTGGTTATGACGGTATAATAGCATTTATAACAATTTCATAAAACTGTTTCTTCACAAAAATATACAAAATGTCTGTGAAAATAAAGGAAATCTATCGCATAATAGACTTGATAGAGAAATCAATAAAAACAGAGTTATTGCCCTTGGATTCAATATCTTGAAACTTGTCATTGATTATACATCAATAAGTTAAACTTTTGAAATATTTTATTTTTAACAAGATTTTTTACAATAACTATCGAAAAAGACTCCAACAAAAGGTACGCTCCTATCATGCATAAATTTAAATAAACCATTGACTTTGCAAAATCTGATGACATCACAGGAGGGTGGAATTACTTTAAGCGTCATATTTTAATATGTAAAACATGCAAATTAATATGGAAAATGAATATATTTCATTTCACTTTTTATATTAATTCATTTTCCAATTGCAAAGCTGAAATTCTTTAGACTAACATTACTTTTATTGCAAATCATCTGTATAAAATCACGGATCAATGTAATAAAATTTTTACCCTTCCGTTAGATTTTATCTAGGCGATCATGTGAAAAGAATTTCAATAAAAGAGTGTGGCTATCTGCAGATGGTGACTTGTGGGTTTTATTTCATGTCGAGTCGAACTCTAAACCGATTAACTATTATGTTGCATGTCATTTCAGACAGTTTTACATGTATGCAATCGTTTCTTCACGAGCTGCTCTTAGATTTGTATGTACTGGCATATATTCAATACTTATGTTTAATTCATAGATTGTTTCAAATCCCATGAAAGAAACTTAAGACTTTTTTTTTTTTTTTATTAATCACTTGAATTAATATGATTGACATCATAATTATCGATATTTTCATACAACAAATATACCGATTTCAAATTTTATTTTCATTATGCATGCCTATTAATTAATAGCTTACAAAATTATCTTGTTTATAAAAATCTAGTTGGTTTACATAGTATGAATAATGCAAAAGAAAATAATTTACAATTGCCGTCAATACTTTTTGTATCGTTTTATGCTGAAGACACTGTAATTATGGCAGAATCTAATTTGCAAAATGCCCTTAATTATTTTGAAACACTGTTCGAATTGGAAGTTAACTTTGATATGAATAAAACCCCAAAATTGACCTTCTCAAAAGTCCCCATGCCTAAGAAACCATTCTACGTCAAGGACAAGCTTATTCAAAACGTTAGAGAGATTCAATTATTTGTGCATTATCAAGTTCTTTTTGCAAAACAAACTAAAGAAACATTAACGTGAACAAGCCCAAAAATCAATATATGATGCGCTACGAAAACCTAAACGTTTGCTGTACCAGATTTTCTCCATGATTGTAAAATTGAAGGTTTTCATAATCTCTATATTATTGAACGAGTATATCTTAGTTTAAAAAGCAGCATTCCGAGATGTATGGTACATGTGTATATGGCGAAACAGGTGCTTCCTCTTTATGTAATTTTTTTTTAAATACTAGAATGATTTCCTACTAGTTAAATTTATTTACAAATTCAAAAAACCCAGAATTGGTTTCATTTCATTGACATACTTATTCATACAACACCCTGTTGAAGACCCCACCCCCCACCCCCCCACCCCCCAAAAAAACCATAGACTAACTGTATATATACGTTATATATTTAATCTGTATGAATTATCTCATGTATGGAAAAATCAATTTTAAAAAAAAATGTTTTATGAAGATTAAATTGATTATACTATTGCAGTAAAACAAAGACGAAATAAAGATAAGTGTATCCGAAAGAGTTATCTTCTAGAAGTCATGTTAAATAGGTCACGTAATAAATTGAGGAAAATTCTTTCTAAGTTTCGAACACCATACCATCCGCTCCTGGAAGAGACAGGAAGCCGGTCATTTATTCCGTTATGTGATATATTATGGACACTTTGTAATTCTAGACAAGTTGCCGACGACTACTATCATAGCTTTATCAGATATGCATGAAGATTGAACTTGAACAAAACTATAGTGAAAACCCAAACGTAGTCAAAATTTTCCGAATTCTTGAAATCTATGATTTGGTCTGTCTTAATCCATGACCTATTTACATACATACATATACATGTATACTCTGTTGTTTTTGCTTCTGGCTTTCTCATTATTCCTTTATCTCAATAATTATTGCACCTCATGTACCATTGCAGCTGCAGATTTGTAGCTCTCAGGGAAAATGTTTGATCAGACCAGACCGTCAGAGAGCTAAGATCAGTACCATTGCACATTCATAAAGCGATCTTGTACAGAGTGAATGTATAGAGAAATTGTACCAACGTATTTGTAGTTCAAAGATTTTTCCAACCGAACATTGACAAATTTCTATAATAATTGAATATATTTTATGATTAAAAAATGTTACGATTTATGTAAAAACTATTAATTCATATTTCAAACATCTCAAACGAATTTATTGCATACTTTTCACAATTTTCTGACCCATGAATTTACAGATAACATATCAAAGTAGAGTAGCGTTGATGGTGCATGATACATCTGTCCAATATATTCAGTAAATAAAGAAAGGCGGATTAACAGAAAGTAATAGAAAAAGGTTGGGGGGGGGGGGTTAACATTCAAACAAACCATTTTTGGATATAAAAAAAACCCCAATATTTCTGACAGTTCTGTCGACACTGCCTCTAATATCGGAGACTAGATCTAAGATGATTTTATTGAATATTAAATATTTCACTATACTTTCTCTAATATCAGAGACTAGATCTAAGATGACTTTGTTGAATATTAAATATTTCACTATTAGAGAGAAGCACGCGAGACGCAAAATTGTTACTTTTCACCAACATCTCGGTGAACACTTACGACTCTAGATGAATAACGTTACAAAAGCGCCTCAGGTACCTTACTACTGAGTATGTTAATGTTTAAAAACCTTTAGAATGGTGGTTACTTAATTCTATATATGATTTATTTACGAAATCTGTTGATATTGCAAGGACAAATGCTAAGGAAATTTGGAAAATTTCTGTACTTAGAATCCGCGGACTAAAACTTATATTTATCATTTACATAAACCATATAATGATTACATCTTGAAATTCAAAGAAATTTAGTCTTAAACGTATTTCCGGAAGTCAAGATTCCGAACCCTATTGCTATTTAAGCAAACATCTTTTTTATTTCGTTGAGAGTATAATGGTAAATCGATACACCCCATACAGCTTTACGTTTGCATGCAGTATGATTGGAATCCGACAGTGATTTAATCTTTGTTTTTTTTCCATTTCTCTTTCTTTTTAAACATGTAAAAATCCATTGATATTATTTACTTGATATTCAGCATGGAAATTATCATCAATCGTTTTAAAAAAACAAGCGATGCAGTTGGTAAGAAATTGATAAAACGCCAACAGTTTAGTATACAAAAATCAATAATTTACTATTCTACCTTGGTATCATGAAAATTCAAATTTCTTCATTATGAATCACACATTGCTCATTGATTTTAACAAGTCAACCGGAAATGAGAACGTACCGCTGGAGCAACAACGCATATATTTGTTGAGTACGTACATGCATCGCAGTTCAGGTACCGAGACCTTTCATTAAAAACACCCCGAACTATTTGTACTTTTTGTTAAATTCTTCTCACGCACTGAGGGTATTATGACATACATCACATATATCATCCGTAAAATTACGATTGACCTCTTTTCGAAATCTTTCCAAAAAACCTGTGACTTACAAATCTCTCGTCATGAAATGGTGTATGCTAATTTGGTTGTTCTCAGTGACATTATCTAAAGTCTGAAGCAGAGGACAAGTCATTTCATGTTTGTTTTTGAATATTTTATTGATAATAATTAAATTAACTGCAAACATGTTCTTACCAATTACTATCCTCTCTCTCTCTCTCCTCTCTCTCTCTCTCTCTCTCTCTCTCTCTCTCTCTCTCTCTCTCTCTCTGCCTGCCTCTCTCTCTCTCTCTCTCTCTCTCTCTCTCTCTCTCTCTCTCTCTCTCTCCACACTGGTGGCTTTATCTGTGCCTCCCAGTCGTTGGATCTCAAAATCCAATTAACACAACAATTAAATTGTACTTTTTTTGCCATAAACTAAGGTAAAGAGTTAATTATCAAATTGTAAAAGCTATCATGGATATGAACTCCTTATTCTTGCTGTGAGAATGGCTACGTGTGGATATACAGAGAGAGAGAGAGAGAGACAACAGCTATGATAGTACTGAAAATCACCGAGTACATTGTCACCACCACACAATAAACCGTAACGGACCTGGGAAGTAGACATTGTCTCAACAACATAGGTGTTATTTACCTGGAGTTCCCAGGGTCTGGATGGATGCTATGTCAGTTACTGAAATACACACGAAATATAGGGGTACCTACCTCTAATTAAGGTCTTCCGTAACAACGGAAGACCTTTTACTGATATTCTTCTTATTATTCTTTTCTTTTTTTCTTTTTCCTAGACGCTTACTTTGAAGCTTCATATCTTGCTCATTTTTGCATGGATTTTGCTCAAATTTTTAGGGTTTATAAACTTTACAGAACAATTTTAAAATCATGTACTACATTTCAGAAATCCCCTTCTGTTCACGAGTTATTCCCCCTTGAATGAAATTTTAGGGGCTTTGGTTTCCATACAAAGGCTCCGAGACTGTACAAGCTTGAGCAGAAAATGCATTGAAAATGAAAAGTAGGAGCATTGTAGTTGTGCACATCGTTTTTTGTTTTTTGATTACAGCGTTCAAAATGGTGGTTGACAGGGTTAAAAAATTAGGACGCCTAAAGGAGCAAAAAATTACACATATTTTCCTTTGTATCTTTTAAACTAAAATATTTTGTTAAGACGTGTAGAACAAAAGTTGTGCAAAATGTTAAGAGCTTTCTTTTGATATCCCTAAAAAGGGGCTGGCCCCTTCAATTAGGGATCTGGGGATCTTCAAAGTTTTCGCTTTATAACTCAAAAATGGTAAATATTTCGATATGGCTTTCGCTGGAAAAGTTGTTCTTTAAATATTTTGCTCGAGTATTGTGTTATATATGAGTAAAAAGCTTAACCCGCAAACAGGTAACCGTATCATTAGGTAGGAGAAGGGGGGGGGGGATATTCGTATAACTTAAATAAACTTGCTTTAATTGATAAATCTGACTTCATGAAATGCTACTATTCTTTTAAAATAAGGTTTTAACGTGATCTATGGTTCCTTTAAAAATCGTCTATCGACAACTTTCTTTTTTTTATATATATATATAATTTAGTAGCTTTAATATATAAACAATCGTTCCAAAGAAAAAAGAGGAAAAGGTTATCTCTTCTACGTTTGTTATTAAAACAACGATATATCTAATTGAAGAAACAAACCTTCAAACATAGAATAACTCAGTCATTAACTACACGCATCTTACATACACCACGGAGTTTGTTTTTCTTTACAATTACGTAACCGCCTCGAGGAACATCGCGTGTGAACCAGGTAAACATTGTCGTCCTAAATATAACACAGAATGTTATGTTTTTGATCATATTGGATTTTTCGAATAATTCAGTCTTTCCGGGGATGTATATACTTGTTTATACGTCCCTGGTCTTACGTTTGATTTGTTTTAAATTCAAAACTCTAGAGCATTGAGTCAGGCATCAATTTTAAAATCTGCAATTTAATATACAGTTCGTTTCTCAATCATGTCTAATTGAATGTGTGTTTAATATCGGAGATTCATCGCTGCTGGACTAGCGATATGTGATTTCACACTACTTTAACTGAACACACAAGCTTTACTCAAATTTTTCGTTTTGAAAAAGAAAATGGATACATTTTACAAACATAACGAATTATTTCTGAACATGTTTTGAAATCAATAGTTTATAATCATGATTAAACCAAATCTAAACATGCGTATAGAATATTCAGAAACCCATGGTCGACCAGTCTCATTTCAAATGATTTGTTATTTTATTGTTTAAAAACAATGACTTTGATTAAACATTGATTCAGAACTCCTGGTCCAAATTATGTAACTTCGGCACGTGCCCCTGGCGTGAAATGTGAAATTCATACGCGACTTCTGTGCGCACTGTGAACATAATATACCTACATGTATTTACGCAGATAGATATTAAAGTTTAATAAAATATTCAAGATTTGGGAGCAATTTATTTGATTTGTATGTATAAATAATTCAAACTCGATGGATTATTCTCTTTAGTCTGAATATTATGCTATCATAATGTTGTTGTATGATAAAATATTGGTAACAGCTATAAACCTTTATTGTATGTCCTGAGCCATAAATTTCATAAATCTAAATAGTAATTTTTTCTTCATTTTTGGGACTGAAAAGTTATGTCACACAGCTCCGACGGAAGACCTCTCTGAGCTTTGCTCTAGTTAGACAACTGATTTAGATACAGCACGAAATTAATATATGTTGATCTTAATTTCATTCAAAATCATACTTCTATTGACTTTTTCGAAAATAAGTAATATTGTAATCAACAAAATATTCCTGACTAAAATGTCTACTAGTAATCAAATTCTGCGACAAAATTACCATTTGTACGCCAATATTTCCTGACTACGGGCCGGACGTTCGGTTTTAAAATGTTATGTAAGATGTTTCACTCATTCCATATGCAGGACGCAACAATTGAATTTTTCTCTAAGGTTTCCTCCAGCTGCTCGTAAGCTGCATTAGGATAAGTTTAATATAAACTTGATGATGTGCATAACTACGTGAATTTAAACTATTTGCAGTTCGATAAGGGTTTGTACTGTGTATATATGTGAATGATGGTATGTGGGTAGGTAGGATATGTGCATAGAAGGACGTGTGCCCCCCCCCCCCCCCCCCCCTGCCGAACGGGGTTCTGGATCCGTCAATGCTCTTACTCTCTCTCTTCTTATTCAGGTGGCCAGAGAAACACCTCCTAGTATTGCTACAGGTAATGCATTGCTATCCGTTGGCAAAATTGATATCGGTTGAAAATAGAACATTTATTTTTGCTGTAATGTACAATGCGGTACTTTTAAAAAGAATAATTATTTTGCTGTGTCTGAAGTATACAGTAAGATAATATCACTGTATAACCGTTTTGCAGTTTAAGATACGATGTAGTGGGTGTGTTTGTAACTACTCTTAAGAGTACAGCGTATCCCAAAAGAATCAAATGTAACGTATCTCCCACTTTAGCTGAAGCTTGTAATCCCTCTTTCCAAAGAACAATTTATTTTTCTTACATACGTTAATCTGATTAATCTCCAGTAAGTGTGCAATCCTTTTTCTCCTGGGATATTGAAAGAAACGGGTAGAAAAGTAAGTTTTCAATGGTCACCCTTAGCCTGAAAACTACATAATTACTGCCCGAGGTCAATACAGGTAAATGAGATAGAAAGAAAACGGATATTTTGTTTTTACAGATTTTTAATTTTATTTCATGAATTTCATCACCAGCACATAATTGTCTAGTCTTGCCCTTTAGATATAAGTTCTTTATTACAATAAAAGATCAATATTAGAGGGGAGCAATCTGAACAACCTCGTGCTCGATATAAACAAAGACTGTCATTCGACGAATATTGATAGAGATCTAACTAAAACAGACTAACGCTATTTCATAAGACGGTGTAGCTCTTACTGTTCACGAACTTTTCAGTAAAATGAAATGTAAAACCTCTAAGTTAAGGTATCATTGAACATCTTGGGGCATTGTGAATTGCATGATTTAAACTTTGATGTTTTACTAAATCATCGGGGGCCGTATGTCACACCTAAATTGGGGAGGTCCTTTCAGTTAAAGTAAGACAAAAATCAGGATGTGAAAACAAGATGTCCTAACCTTTCTGATGGTGGGTTTTTGAAAACTGGATAAAAAATCCTATGAATATTGAATGAATTTACATCTGAACAGTAGGAAGGGAAAATCGTGACACTACATGTAGTATCTAAAATAGTATATGGTGTTGAGAGCAGAGCATTGCGCACTACTACACAATACCGCTGGGCAATTAGTCGTGTTAAAGCTGACATGACATTATGGATACCCCACAATTTTCGCGCATGCCCGTAGCTAGTAACTCTATCCGCCATATCTTTAAGATACGATTTTAAAAAGGAAACTACGTGCTTTCTATCACGTTCGTTACACGTGACTGATACACTGGTCTAGTTCAGATCGTCTCCGATGAATACATGCATCACTACATGTAAAATGTATCAAGGTTGTGAATAATTATGTAGCCTCAAATCTTACCACCTGAACACGCACGATGTACACAAGCACAGCAATAGACATTACATATTTAACACGAAAGCTTGTCTAGTGCGGTTGGTTGTTTTACATGTACCTCCCGTCGAAAAGTTTTCATTCATATTGAGTGGTCACCTTCATATTGAGTGATCACCTTCATATTGAGTGGTCACCTTCATATTGAGTGGTCACCTTCATTGAGTGATCACCTTCATATTGAGTGGTCACCTTCATTGAGTGATCACCTTCATATTGAGTGGTCACCTTCATATTGAGTGATCACCTTCATATTGAGTGGTCACCTTCATATTGAGTGATCACCCCTTCATATTGAGTGGTCACCTTCATATTGAGTGGTCACCTTCATATTGAGTGGTCACCTTCATATTGAGTGATCACCTTCATATTGAGTGGTCACCTTCATATTGAGTGATCACCCCTTCATATTGAGTGGTCACCTTCATTGAGTGATCACCTTCATATTGAGTGGTCACCTTCATATTGAGTGATCACCTTCATATTGAGTGGTCACCTTCATATTGAGTGATCACCCCTTCATATTGAGTGGTCACCTTCATATTGAGTGGTCACCTTCATATTGAGTGGTCACCATCTGTAAGATTGATTGATTGATGTTTTCCGCCACACTCAACAATTTTTCAGTTATCTGGTGGCGCCCAGTTTTTATTAGTGGAAGAGAAAACTCAGATACAATGTACCTGGGAAGAGATCAACGACCTTCCGAAAGTAAACTGGGAAACTTTCTCACTTACTGGTGCGAGCGGGATTCGAACTCACGCTAACAGAGGTGAGAGGCCGTGTGATTTTGAGCGCGATGCTCTATCCACTCGGCCACGGAGGCCCCTTCACCAACTGTAGATAGAGACCAATGCTTAGCGCTCACGACCTTAGCTGTGAGGGTTCTTTAACGAACCAAGCCGGTTACCAAGGGAACGCTTTACCTGCACCACAGCAATGTTCAGTCGGTTGCATATTGTTTAACGTTCCTCTCAAGCAGGGAGGGACCTTTTTCGTGCCACATCTGCTGTGACATGGATCCTCGTTTTTTCGGTCTCATCCGAAGGACTGCCCCATTTAGTCGCCTCTTACGTCAAGCAAGGGGTACTGAGGACCTATTCTAACCCGGATCCCCACGGGTTCCTACAACAATGGAGACATACATGGAAATGGAAATAATGTGTTAATTTATTGATAAAATGATCAGAAGAACGAATATATAATCCCTATTTGTCGAGAGTACTTCATTTCTATTCACCGAGGCACTATAAATCCCGCACCGAAAACAAACTCTCTCTCTCTCTCTCTCTCTCTCTCTCTCTCTCTCTCTCTCTCTCATCCTCATGAAATTCAGATAGCTACATCGTACATAAACACGGCAATCGGATTGAGATTCTTTTGTTTGATGTCGAGTTTATCCCTTACTTTACACGGCCATTCATAAAAACATACTGATGTTGAACAGAACTTTCCCTTGAAGTTGAACAGCTGATCCGCAGTTTTTGACATGTATTTTTAAATGTCTATACTAGGTGAACAGAAACGACAACGATACACAAAAAGGGATTATTTATTTGTTATTTGGATCATTTGATTTTAAGAAAGAATATACAAGCCAATATTTCAGATTCCAAATAAAATTCCCGTATTCAACAAACTTTCTTGTCAAATATGGAACTTCTATTATCAACTATGTATATGACGAACATGTTGTAAATGTATGTGGGCTCGTGTTTTGCGAGGGTACCTGTAAAGTGCGGAACGAAATCGAAACGAAACGAAACGAAATCTACCGAGACGAAACCCACCGAAACGAAACCTACCGAAACGAAACGAAACAGATTGTATAACCGAACTCTTTTAATTATAATAATTAAAAATGGTATCTTGGGCTCCTGTGAAAGTTACCACATAAGCCGAAAGCCTACATCAAAGGGGAGGCGAATTTTATCTATATGTGGTAACTTTCACAGGGGCTTGAGATACCATTTTAATTATTGTAATTAAAAGAATTCGGTTATACAATCTGTTTCGTTTCGGTGGGGTTCGTTTCGTTTCGGTAGATTTCGTTTCGTTTCGCACTTTACAGGTACCCGTTTTGCGATGCCATATTTGTCATATGTTAATGAAAAATCTCTTAAATGGTAAGATACTTTTCTTTATCTGATATATTTTTAATGTGCACGGAGTGTGCTTCAGAGTATACATGTGTATATCAGTATGTTGTCATATGTTTTATTTACATATTTTTGCTCCTAAAGTATCTGCCATCGTGCTTTGCTTTTTTGTTGGTGACGTTGAGGCTCCAGAACTTCACCAGAACGTGCCCAGGAGTAAACTCTTCCAACACTAGTGTTATGAAATACACGTTTTATTTACAACTCTAGCAACTCGCATAACTCGAGTTGTTCAATCAAGCGTGCCCTTATTTAGGGCTCACGGTGGGTATGAGCGATCAACGAGGGATGCTTACTCCTCCTAGATACCTAATCCCAACTCTGGCATGTCCAGAGGTCCGTATCTACCATACTCTTAATTTTGTATTCTTTGTGGGATTTATGAGATTGATCACCTTTCTTTTTCTTTACTTTTTAGTCCCCTACCGACGAAATCGAAGGAGACTTTAGGTTTGTGCTCCGTCCAGTTGTCTGTCTGTCTGTCCGTCAATCCTGCAAATCACTTTTCCGGACTTTTTTTTAATGTGCTTGCAGATTAGTACATCGATTTGATATAACAAGTTACAGATCGAGTTCAAATTTCGTCTCGGTCCGTTGATTTTTCATTAAGTTACGGCTCTTGGACTTAGAAAAATATCATGAATTATTAGTTTTCAGGACTTGTTTTAAAAATTGCTTGCAGATATTCATTTGATATTTGGTACATTGCTATTGCTTTGCCATAACAAATTACAGATCAAGTTTAAATTTCGTCTCGGTCCGTTGATTTTTCACCAAGTTATGGCCATTGGATTGCCATGAATTATCAGTTTTCATAACTTTTTTGTTGTTGTTGTGCTTACAGATATTAATTTGATATTCAGTACATCATGATTGCTTTGCCATAACAAGTTACCGATCGATTTTGAAGTTTTCCTGGTCTAGTCTTTGTACATGAATGATACTTCATTTCCAACCAATCCTATCCTGGTTTCCCTATCTTCCCTTTTACCATAACCTTAGTCTCATAATAATCTTCGAATATTGTTGCGGTCCAATAGTTTTTGCCTCGTGGAGGGGACTATGTATTGCTATGCAATACTCCCAGAATGCTTGTTTAATCTTAACTGACAGACGGGGCCATGTGTTTCGAGCATGAGCTAAATCAAATTCTAGGTGTATATTAATGTCAACTAAGCCCATACTAACCTTTAAATACCCCCTCTACCACCATTTTCTCCTTATAGTGTTCATTTCCTGTCTATCTTATTATATATAAAAATCATTTGGTAGGTCTATGAATTAATTATTCCCAAAATCACAATATTGTACATAAGAAATTATTACCACAAACATCATTCATGAGTGAGAATGTTATCCTAAGGAACCGCCGTTAATCAGTTTTGTGCAAGGAGAATCCAGCTTCCCTCATGTCAAAGTAAAAATATGGAAGTGTGCTAAGACATAGGTGGATTCTAACAAAAGATAGACGGAATATACTGGACACGTTGTGTTTGGAAATAGCGTGATCTGCTTTTGCCTAACCTTTGCCATTCTAAAAATTACCGCGGTGACTGATGGTTGCGGCACTCACCTCGCAACCGGGAGGTCTGGGATTGAATTCTCGATCCCAGCGCCGCGTTTAACCTAAAACGTTTACATAGGTACAGGTAATGGCTGTTCCTAAACCAATCGCCCGGTATTAACATTCACTGCTACGGCCCTGAACGTCATACATACATGTAAGCCAATATTTATAGTATCTCATCAGCTGCTGGTATCCCATGGGGGTCCGGGTTAGAATAAGTCCTCAGTACTCCTTGCTTGTTGTATAAGGCGGTCCTTCAGATCAGACCAAAACATCCGAGGTCCCGTGTCACAGCAGGTGTGGCACGATAAAGATCCCTCCCTGTTCAAAGGCCATAAGCACCGAACACAGGCCTAACTTTTGCAGCCCTTCATTAGCAATGGTGACGTCTCCATACATGTAGGAGTGAAATAATTTCGAGAGGAACGTTGAGGTAGCTCATTACACTAAATGTTTATTTAATGGCTCGTTAAAACACCTCTTATGAAGTATGATTTCACCATCGAAAAAGTGATACTACCTCTCAACTATTTTATATGAATATTTATATTAAAATATTATTAGTAAAAAACGTTTTCAATTTTCATAAATATATATTTATTCAAAAAATTAGAACGTCTATCTGAGTCGTTTAGGCATGTTTTCGTAGATATTCATATTATGCATCAAACCGCAGCGAAATTTGGACTCTAGAGTATCTTATTTGCAAACAAAGAACCTTTTTAATCATTCGGGGATAAATCACAAAAAAAATTCATGATATACAATACTCGAGAGCTTGTATCACTCTGGTTCACAACGTCTTTAAATGTGTGAAAGATTGTCGAATGTTAAAATCATTTTATACCGTGTATTATCAATTAATTTGTTTCCCTCTTGTTGTCTTATAACACGATGCTCTGATTTATAAAACAAAATTGTATATGCAATTTTTCAGACATAAATCTGTAATGGTTGAATACTTATGGGAAGTGGGGATATGTCATCAATATGTATATTTCAATGCTATATAGACATTTGTAAATATATTCATGTACATGGAAATAGTTGTCAATGTCTTAAAAAATCAAAATGAACTCGATGACAGACATCAATAACTGTTGGTATATTTTGTCTGCCCTATCTCAATGAAGTGCACGGGCTGACATATTCGTTTACTACATGTCTCGTTTCCATGGTTTCTGTTCAGTGACGACAAAAACGGGAATGAGGGCCCCGTATCGCTTTCCCGTTAGTGTCGAAATGGCGTGAAGGTGAAAGGGATTTAATGCCCCTCCTCGTAACTTTAATTGGTGTTTTCAGCTCTCAATATCTTTTTAGATTTTAGATTAAATTTTAGCATGACATCTTGCTGTGTGCATAGTGCTTAGATGCATTGTTCAACATGGGGGAAAACAAATAAATATATTAAATTAGATTTTTAAATTGTAAGAATGTAGAGTCAAAGTATAAGGTTTGATCTCTTACAAAACATATAAATGATAAGAGTTACATAATTCACACAGGCGTGCAAAATTTGCATTAATGCCATCAAGGGTATTGCATAACATTATTGATTAAACAATAAAACTCTAAGGTGGGACACTGATGCGATACTAAATTCTGTGGGATTTATTGAAATATACTCGAATAATCTTTTCTTAAACCTTTACAGGAGACCCATATCGTAAAACACATCCTACAAACGATTCATACAAAATCTAACCTTTCCATAACCCCCCAACACCCAAACAATGCGGTAAATTAAAGTTCGGACCATCTATCAATAGCTTTTTTCTGACCAATGTATATTTCATCAGCATTGCTGTGCGTGTACCTTACCAGTTGTCCTGTTAAGTGAACTGCAGCGGATTTTTCCTCTCTCTCCAGAAATGTTGTAATTTATTTAAAGCACTTTCTTTGTTACACAATGTACAATTAGGGAAGATACATAAGTTCTAAATACTTACATCGTCCATTACTTCAAACATCAAAACCTATCAATTTAAATTGATAATTTCAAAAAAAAAAAAAATCTCTCTCTCACCATCAAATTTACATTGGTATACATTTAATAATATACATACCAACCATACAGTATATTTTTAGGAGATGCTAAATTATACGCGGAACAAAATGTACACTGCATAGTTAAAAGCTGCTTGTTCAAAACACAGATGATGATACCGTGAGGATCCGGATTAGAATAGGTCCTCAGTACCCCTTGCTTGTCGTAAGAGGCGACTAAATGGGGCGGTCCTTCGGACGAGACCACAAAAACAGAGGTCCCGTGTCACAGCGGGTGTGGCACGATAAAGATCCCTCCCTGCTCAAACGCCGTAAGTGCCGAGCATAGGCCTAAATTTTGCAGCCCCTCACCGGCAGTGGTGGCGTCTCCATATGAGTGAAAGATTCTCGAGAGGGACGTTAAACAATATTTAATCAATTAATCCAACACAGAATGCGTCTGTAAAGAGATACTGACACAATTAGAGCACCTTTATGTCGCTCACTCGCCAGATTCATATCAACATACAACTAGAATTGCTTTTCTTTTAATCTTTTTTGTTTTAAATTCTAAAAATGTATGGGGTTTGCAGGATTTTTTCCAGACAGCTTCATAATGCCCTGTCTTGCACCACAGATAACAATTCAATAAAAACAAATGTCATCTGAAAATTTTAATTGTCGAGAGAAAGGAAATTTAATTGGAGAGAAATATCAATTTTCAACTGTTGCGCATTATGAACTTGCGTTTTGAATGGTAAACATTTCACTATGGGACAAAGTACTATTAATAGGTACAAGTACTATCGATGCAGTGGATTTTAACGGTGCAGTAGATTATTTCTATAATAGTTTTTTTTTCAATGCACTTTACCTATATTAGCACGACTGTTTTATTTGTCCACAGGTTTATAAGTCTGGAAGAACAGACTCGGCAGTAATTAGTCTTTAAAAGTAAATATTCGCTCTGTCTGGGTTATTTATGGAGACCCCTTCCTTGTTGATGAAAATGTCTAGAAAAAACAAACCACGACATGGTCATGTATAGCCGTCAAGTCGCTTCAACGTTTGATGCAGGTCATGACTTTTAAAGCAAAACTGAGGTAATATTTATTACAATTGGGCTTAACCCCAGCCCTCGAAGGTTGTGTACACATGAAAATAAGAATTAAAAAACAATAATTTTCCTCTCTTTATTTCCAGTCAGACTACCTTTGATTTCAATGTTCCTTTGGAATAATGTTTTAATGAAAGTTTCTTGCAATGAAAATTCAAGACTCAAAATGGAAATATACCTTGGATTTAACATCATATCCTTCTATTCTTGGGATTCAATGCATTAAAAAAAAAAGGGGGGAATGGAGAATCTTATAGCTAGTATGAGGATAAAACATAACTATTAATGATTTAAATCCCGTGTGATTTCTTGCTTTAGCCTTAGAACAGTTGCGTTTTTCTTGTCAAAATCATATAAAGCCATACAATTTTGATGATTTGGTACGTTGATTATTTACACATGAATGCAATTTTCTTTTGGCCATAGCGCTAACAAGCACATGTATTACTTTTGATCTAAAGGGGGTAAGATTAATCAAATTATTATCACCCATAACAATCTGATATTCAGTTTCCACAGTTCATTAGATTCACCCAAACATCATATGAAAGGTAGTTTTACTGCATCAGTGAAAACTTTAAAAAAAAAAAAAAAAAAAAAAAAAAAGCGTAGAGGAATTTCGGTTCCATTAGAAAATATCTGCTAGAAACGAATATGGTGGTTGTTTGGTGTGAGCTATACATGTACGTGGTATATGATAGGGGGTCTCTCCTCATTAGAATTTTTTCTGGTTCAACACATTTATTCAATTCTATTAGTCAGGATTTTTACAAGTTCCCCTACATCCCAACCTGACCAGCGGGTATGGGGACCCAATGCTACAAACACTCACTTACACACTTATGATAGACTTTCATATAAAAGATAGAAGTAAAGAGAAAGAAGATAGAGGGAAAATTTACTTTGGCTGCTGAATAAATACATAAAAATAAGGTGAAAAAATTGCCAACATAGGCCATGTTGTTTTGTTTACCCTGTGTACAATTTTTAAAAGCATCTTTCAAGTCTCTAACATATTCCAACTGATCTCTCATTCGTTTGGGGTACATGGCTACTCATGAAAGCATTCCTTTGATTCTCATTCTTAACTTTCAGTCTACGTCTACATTGTATTTTCACGGGATTTTTCTAATGATATTTTGTTCTGTCTCTTCCTTTCTTTCCTTTTATTCTAATCATACAACAACTTACGCTTGGTTTTGGTATGACGTCAGTCCTGAGCAACAGACCTTCATACGTTTGGTCATTTCTCTGCGAAAAATGTTGGTCTGTGAAAGTTCAAAATTACAGTTAAAGTTCATTTATTCACTCAAACCACATTATACATGGTACATGAGGTGTATTAGATAAACATACATTTGAGTAAAGAGCGGAACATGTACAACCATATTTCGGGGACAAGCAAGAAATGTAAAAGTAATGGACAGGTGACACACTTCATTATGGAATAAATATTTCTTCCATACCAAAGGTTGTGTCCATATGTCTGATTAAACTCTCTAGAGTCATTTCTAAAGTATAAGTGTTTTCTGTTTGATGAAATGACCTAAAGATGCAAGTATATATATCAACACTTATACATTTATCTCAAATAGTATATTTTGTTGTTTCATGTAGTGTGCATGACTTTCATAGATATATACGATTTCGAACATATGACTTTGAAGTAACAAATATTATATACGTTTACAAAAGCAGTTTTGTGTACGATGTTTGTACTTTGTATTCGTTAGAATACGAATGGGAGGCTCAGTGGGCAATACTGCATCGTTTTCGTAATGCATGTACATGTACTTACTTTTCGGGGGAAAAAGTGCGTTGTTAAATAGAAGTTTTAACATCTATACATTAGATGTTCTACTAAACAAATACAACAAAACGTAAAACTGTTTCTACAAAACAAGGACATCATCTTGGACCACCTATATATGTTTTCAGGGCTGGGCGTATGGATACACTATCTGTACGCATCTGTATCTTCTATTTGTTTTCTTTCTTTTCAATACTCTTTTCGAGATGACCCGTTTGTTTTCATAAAAGCGTGGATTCTGCTAAACTTGAATGAGAGGACAAACAATAGCGGATATATACCTGACCGAATTCAGTAAAGCAGATATGAATAACTTCCAACAGATTTAACACACTTTAAGTATGTACTTTTACATAGTATTCGGCAAAATATCAACGTATTTCATAAAGCTGAAAAGAGACCTAATCCAAAAAGATTGATCTTACTGAAATGTAAAATGCTGACTGTTCCACTACAACGTGGTCAGTCTTTGCAGACTATCTTCATTTGTGGAAATACACAGTTCATCCATTCATATACTGCACGAATAAATTTTCATTAATTACGAAATATTAACCTGTTGGAAAAGTACGAAATGTCTAATTTAGAATGATTTGATTGAGTCCCACTATTCCGGTTGACGCATCAAAGTATTTGTTTAAATCCAACGCCTACGATTAGGAGCCTTCGAAAAACGCCCAGAATTATCAATTGATAAAGGGGTCCATAACGAGCAAGTTAAATGAGCCAGAGGTTTAGCACCAGTTCTTTTGATGTGGATTTAAATTTCTTGCTAGTGCAATGTTACTGTTTATCTGAAGTTTGACTTTTTTCTAGCATCCTTCACTTATATAAAGAAACCATCAGTTTTAGACGTGCGCATTTTCTGACAAGTACTTCGGTCTATGTCATTTTAATAACTCGGGTATGTTGCAGCTTGGGATCGAACCCATGACTCCTATTATGATAGACTATTCAGTAAATTGTGTGTATACACGCTGAATTTTATGATGAGCTATTCACTAAAATTTTTACACCTGGAATCATTATAGGCTATTCACTAAATTGTAAATTCACTTCATGAAAAGTAGTATGCAGTCGTGAAGCGCTCCTGTTCATTCTCTGATGTATTTTAAAAAAAAAATTATATTTACATTTTATTTCCACTCTGCTGGAATATTTTCAGCTGTTAATATAGTCGTACTATATCTATCAAGATTAATACACATATTGTTCATATTCATGAGGAAATGCCAGGAGTAGGACTCGAACTGACAATCTCCCGGTTACGATGAGAACGCTCTACCACTGAGCTACCGCGACCGGTATATTTTTTAAAACAAGAGATGTTTGTAAAACACATATGCCCCCCCCCCCCCAATGGTGCAAAATTGAAAAGGGGTATACACACGTATCATTTAATTGAGAGTAGCATCATCAATTCAAAATATTGAGCAGACAATATCTTCCTTTGAAAAGAGTGGATTGACCATGTGAGCTCAAAATCAATAGGGGTCACCAACTCCTGAAGATGTACCAGTGTATTAAGTTTGATGTCTGTCAAGCAAAGGGTTCTCAAGATATTGAATGTGCAGTATATTCCTATGTCCAGTTTCACCCTTGACCTTTGACCATGTTACCTCAAAATCAATAGGAGTCATCTTCTCCTGATGATGTACCAGCGTACCAAGTCTGATGTCTGTCAAGCAAAGGGTTCTCAAGATATTGAATGTACAGTATATTCCTATGTCCAGTTTCACCCTTGACCTTTGACCACACGACCTCAAAATCAATAGATGTCATCTTCTCCTGAAGATGTACCAGTGTACGAAGTTTGATGTCTGTCAAACAAAGGGTTCTTAAGATATTGAGCGGACAGTATATTCCAATGTCCAGTTTGACCCTTGACCTTTGACCATGTGATCTGAAAATCAATAGGGGTCGTCTTCTCCTAAGGATGTACCAGTGTACCAAGTTTGATGTCTGTCAAGCAAAGTGTTCTCCATATATTGAACGGACAGTATGTTCCTATGTCCAGTTCGACCCTTGACCTTTGACTACGTGACCTCAAAATCAATAGATGTCGTCTTCTCCTGATGATGTACCAGTGTACCAAGTTTGATGTCTATCAAGCAAAAGGTTCTCAAGATATTGAACAGACAGTATATTCCTATGTCCAGTATAAACCTTGATCTTTGACCATGTGACTTCAAATTCAATAGGGGTCATCTTCTTCTGAAGATGTACCAGTGTACCAAGTTGAATGTCTGTCAAGCAAAGGGTTCTCAAGATATTGAGTAGACAGTATATTCCTATGTCCAGTTTGACCCTTGACCATGTAACCTCAAAATCAATAGGGGTCATCTACTCCTTAAGATGTACCAATGTACCAAGTTTGATGTCTGTCAAGCAAAGGGTTCTCAAGATATTGAGCTGACAGTATATTCCTATGTCCAGAGTAAATTGACCTTTAACCTTTTGGCCTGAAAAACAATAGGGATCATCTTCTTTTCATAACAAACCCACATATGAAATATCATTATGATCAAGTGAATGGTTCTCAAGATATTGAGCGGACAACATGTGGTCTACCGACCGACCGACCAACAGGTGCAAACCAATATGCCCCTCTTCTTTGAAGGGGGGCATAAAAAAAATTAAACTACCTAATATATATATATATCGATATCATTGTTATTATGTCTCCGAACACAAAGTGTCGGAGACATTGTTTTTGCTCCGTTTCTTATTATTCTTATTATGTCTCCGAACACAAAGTGTCGGAGACATATTGTTTTTGCTCCGTTTCTTATTCTTATTTTCTTCTTCATTTTATTCCTCTTCTTTCCAGAGAAATTTGTCCGCTCGATTTTGTGAAAGTGTTTCAACAGATCAACTTCAAACTTTGTGAGCTGATAGGGGGTCATGAGGATGGGTTCAATCAACTTTCGAAATTTTCAAAATGGCCGCCGTTTCAAAATGGCGGCCAAAAACGTCAAAAAATCAAGGTTGTCGGATTTCAACCAAATGTTATTTCTAGGGTAATTTGGTGACCTCGAGTTCATTCCCACCATCAAAAAAAAAATTTGAGCCGCCATTTTCAAAATGGCCGCCATATTCCAAAATATTTGAAAATGTTAAAATCTCTGCAACATTTGATTTCTGGGGTAATTGGAGGGTCCACAGTTCATTTCTAGCATCAGTATTTCCTTCCAATCCATTTTCAAATGTTTCAAAATGGCAGCCATTGAAGAAAATGGCGGCCAAAAATCAAATCCGTCGGATTTCAACCAAACTTAGTTTCTAGGGTTTTTTGAGGATCCTGAGTGCATATCTGGCATCAAAAACAATTTCTGACATGGGGAGGTGTTCGGAGACATTCGTGTTGGCATCCCAACACAGTTATAGCTCGCTATTATTATTTTCTTCTTATTTTTCCTCTTCTTTAGTGAGAAATTTGTCCGCTCGATTATATGAAAGTGCTTCGACCGATCCACTTCAAACTTTGTGAGCTGATAGGGGGTCATTAGGAGGGATGCAATCAACTTTTCAAATTTTCAAAGTGGCTGCCGTTTCAAGATGGCGGCCAAAAAACTTCAAAAACTCAAGGTTGTCGGATTTCGACCAAATTCTATATCTAGGGTAATTTGGTGACCCCGAGTCCATTTCCACCATCAAAATTGTTTTTTGAGCCGCCATTTTCAAAATGGCCCCCATATCCCTAAATATTTGAAAGTGTTAAAATATTTACAATATTTGGGTTCTGGGGTAAATTGAGGGTTTACAATTCATTTCTAGCATCAGTATTTCCTTCCATTCAATTTTGAAATGTTTCAAAATGGCAGCCATTGAAGAAAATAGCGGCCAAATATCAAGTCCGTCGGATTTCAACCAAATTTAGTTTCTAGGGTTTCTTGAGGATCCTGAGAGCATATCTGGCATCAAAAATCATTTCTGACATGGGGAGATGTTCGGAGACATTCGTGTTGGCATCCCAACACAGTTATAGCTCGTTATTATTATTTTCTTCTTATTTTTCCTCTTCTTTAGTGAGAAATTTGTCCGCTCGATTATATGAAAGTGCTTCGACCGATCCACTCCAAACTTTGTGAGCTGATAGGGGGTCATTAGGAGGGGTGCAATCAACTTTTCAAATTTTCAAAATGGCTGCTGTTTCAAGATGGCGGCCAAAAAACGTAAAAAAATCAAGGTTGTCGGATTTCAACCAAATTCTATTTCTAGGGTAATTCGCTGACCCCGAGTCCATTTCCACCATCACAAAGTTTTTTTGAGCCGCAATTTTCAAAATGGCCCCCTTATACCGAAATATTTGAAAGTGTTAAAATATCTACAACATTTGGGTTCTGGAGTAAATTGAGGGTTAACAATTCATTTTTACCTTCAGTATTTCCTTCCAATCAATTTTGAAATGTTTCAAAATGGCCGCCATTGAAGAAAATGGCGGCCAAAAATCAAGTCCGTCGGATTTCAACTAAATTTAGTTTCTAGGGTTTCTTGAGGATCCTGACTGCATATCTGGCATCAAAAACCATTTCTGACATGAGGAGGTGTTCGGAGACATTCGTGTTGGCATCCCAACACAGTTATAGCTCGTTAGTTTTAAATTTCAAATTGAATTATCTCCCTTTGGCACTATGCAAGGTGAAGATGGTGAACAGTGATCAATCTCAGAATTCCTACTAGCAATACAAAATAGATAGTTGGGCAAACACGGACCCCTGGACACACCAGAGGTGGGATCAGGTGCCTAGGAGGAGTAAGCATCCCCTGTTGACCGGTTACACCCGCCGTGAGCCCCATATCCTGATCAGGTAAACGGAGTTATCCGCAGTCAAAATCAGTGTGTCAAGAACGGCTTAATAATCGGTATGAAACACGTCAGACAGCATTTGACCCAATGCGAGGTTGTATTGACGAACTAGATCGTTATAACGACCATAGAATTTGCGAAATGCTGACTTCAATCGAGACTGTTGAAATCCCTGTACCATCAACTTGTTTGTCAGTAGCTTACCTCGATTTAAAAACTGACTATACCCAGAACAAGCTCTTGCATATCGAATCAGTTGAGATATATAAACACCATATGCAGGTGATAATGGAATATTGCTACATAAATGTGGGAAGTTGACGATGGAGAAGCTGAAATCATCCCGTTTGTCATACAGTTGAGTTGTTAGTTTGCCGTTAATGTCTACTTTCAATAAAATATCTAAGTATGAAGCAGAAGTGGACGACTCTGTGGTGTCCTTTATTTCGAGCTCACAGGGATATATAAAATTGACATATGAATGAAAGCTATCATTGTTAATAGACAAAACGTCATCGATATATCTAAAAGTCGAATTGAAGGTCACAGCGAGAGATTTTTTCTTCTCACGTAGAAGTTTTTGAATAAATTCTGCTTCATATGAATATAAAAACAGGTCAGCTAACAAAGGAGCACAATTCGTGCCCATGGGAATTCCAACAGACTATATAAAAGATTTATACAATGACAAATGGGATGATTTAAGTTTCTCCATCGTCAACTTTCCATGTTTATTTAGCAATATTCCATTATCACTTGCATATGGTGGGTATATATCTCACCTGATTCGATACGCAAGAGCTCGTTCTGCGTATGATGAGTTTTTGAATCGAGACAGGCTACGGACAAACAATTTGATGTTACATGGGTTTCAACAGTCTTGTTTCAAGTCAGCATTTCGCAAATTCTATGGTCGTTATAACGATCTAGTTGCCAATATTATAGGGTTATTGATCTTATATTGGAGAATATTGGCACGAGTTGGCTGTAAAAATGCACGAGCCTGCGAGTGCAGTTTGACAGCCAACGAGTGCCAATATTCACCTATATAAGTTCAATAACCCTTTTATTATATAGCTAAAGTATTTAGTTGTTAAATTATATCCCCTTTCACTCAAACTACTCCAAAATAGACGAGAATTCATCAATATTGGCAGTGTGCAATGACAGCATGCATTTGTTAACTGTTCAATATTTAATCCGTCATTAATGCATGAAGCAAACTGATTTTGTAAATGGGGACATCATAATATATGTACAGTAAAACATTTTGCTTAAGTACATATCAAATACCGGCTCTGTCAGATTCGGAGGACCGTCGTCTGCCATTTTGGCTTGCTTACGTCGTTACGGTAACGTCAATATTGAACGCTCATACTTGGAATGTTTCGGGCGCATACAATTTACGCAATGCAAAGTTAGCGTTCAATAAATTCTCAGGATATTGAACGCTAACATTCTCTAAATTTTACGCAGATTTTATATTAGACTATTTATTAGCTATATAATAAAATCTATCATTGGGTCAAATGCTGTCTGACGTGTTCATACCAGCTGGTGTTAGGCCGTTCTTGACACACTGATTCTGACTACGGATGACTCCGTTTTCGTGATCAAGATATAGGGTTCACGGCGGGTGTGATCGGTCGACAGGGTATACTTAATCCTTCTAGGCATGATATCCCACCTTTGAAAAACTCTCTATTTTGTATTCCTTTCCGGAGTTATGAGATTGATACCTTTTCGTTATCTTCACCTTTTCATAGAAAATCACAACAAAAATGTTGACATACATACAGACAGATACGGTGATGCGTACCTAGAATTTATAAGTGTCACCTCTTACTGTAAAGTATTTCTGTGCACAGTTTGAAACTGTACAATGGAAACTCAGGTATTGCGTCACAATAAAAATGTTGACAGACAGACGGACGGACACTGATTACTATAGGGCGTCCGCATTTCATGCGGAGCCTTAATGAAAGTAGATTGTAAATACAAAAAAGTAACCATTTTTAGAAATACATGAAAGTTCACGCCTCACGCCGGTATAATGAACATGAAGCATGCTGGCGTAAAGCTACGCAGTTCATACCCACATGTGTTGTCCAAAATGAGGTGTATTTCTTAAATGTAATTGACAGAAAATGTTTATTAGTAAACACAAACAATGATAATGATGATTGAGAAGAATCATACAAAACTCTGATATTTCACCTCACTATCTATATAGAAATGCACACGAGGCCTGCAGTGTGTCCAATACCTCATTTCTTTTTCCCACGAACACCATTTTCCGCGCGCGATTCTTATTTTCAGAGAACAAAATTCTGTTCTCTGAATATAAACAATTGAGTTAACAAACAAACAAAATAATTACGTTAAAATAAATTAAATCTTGTTAATGAGACAAAAAAGTACAATAATTTACATTTGATTAAGAGGCTGTCCGTGGAAAATTAGATTTACGTGTCACGTGGTGCAACAGTTCTCACCATTTTCTGCCATGAATATAGGGTAACAATGCATGGTTGATTTTCCGATATAGATATTAAAATATTGCTATACTCAAGATACATATTTTAAATTATAATATTGATTTTTCTTCGATCTTCGTGATGATCAAAATACCCAACAACAACGAGGCAGATAAATGGCATGAAACTCTTGTACAGTGATGCGCGTTTTGTTTAGGATATCATTTAAGAATGAAAATTATTCGTAAGTAAAATTAATGTAAATACATTGTAGAGAAGCGGAGCGGATCGTAAACCCTTGGCTAGCGAGGATGATGTAAATATGAAATTTCATGTCGTACATGTGGTAATGTCTGATCGTTTTGCCTGTAATTGCTTTAAAGATATCCCGAGTACTACCTACAAATCTGTTTTACCTCTAAACTTTAATATTTCAGACTACAGGGTGAGTCATGGACACAGCTACGCGGCTTTATATTTCGTTGATCGTGGCAACTATGCGCTTCATTCTATAAATATTGTGTTCGTGTGAATGTAGAGTAAAAACACATCGAAAAAGAATCTTCTTTGATACAGATATTTAATTACTGTCAGCGAAGGAAACAAAAATTGCATAACTGCAATCACCCAAGACCGTTCTATCATAAACATCACATCTCCTTGTCATGTCCGAACCATTTCTATAGAACGTCTTAACACCTAATTAGAAAAAAAGAATTATCTCCTAGTTTTTTTCTTCCTTCTTGTATATTTTAGATCTCACCAAAGAGAACGAAATTCTAAAGGATTAAAATTCTTCTTAGCGAAAAAATTCAAATAAAATTTCCCGTTAAAACCTTTTTACAAATGACCCTTTAGAATGAAATAGCGCAAGAAGAAAAGTGAATTTCTGAAGCAACGTTTATAAGTTATTCTAATAACAGTGTTAATGATCCTGAGATATGACGTCATACATATTCATTTTTTTTTTTATTTTTTTTTTTTGGTTTAAGAAAAAGTGTACGTTCTTTATGATAGAGCGACTCAATGGTGCAAATTTTGTGGCAAATATATTCATGACTTTGTCGCATAAGAATTGCAGCTTGAAAAAACTTTATCTCCAACCACAGAATTAATGATTTGAATTTTTTGTTTTAAGGGCTTAAATTCGGCCTGGACCACCAATTGTTTTTTTTTCTCTCTTTTGATTTCGTTCCCTTTCACATTGCATTAATCTGAACAATTATAGAGATATTTATCTCCTGGTAAAACTACAGTTGCTTCGTTGCAAGTGAAATATATCAATTTTATAAATATTTCATTTAAAGTGTTTAGTACGTACATGTATCAGGAACTGAAATTAAATTTAAAATCAAATTTCAAATGTGTCCATTTAAGATATATGCCTAACCACACCCAGCCTTTTATTAGCATGTGAAAATTTGTGTGTTTTTTAAGATGACTTTTGACCTGGCCGATTTGATTGCTATCACTGATTGTTAGGCGCATGATCAGCACGGATCGTTACCTCTCTCTCTTGAACCCCGGGCAGCTAAATATGTCTGGCAGTCTAGGCTCCAGGATTACGGGGACTATTAACTTTCAAGCTTTAAAGTCAGTCTTAAGTGGATAACAACGATTTCTCAATCTGTATAGAGTATGTTGTAAATTGTTACTCGGTATTTATGTTTACGGACATACATATATGCTAAAAATCCATGATCAAATGTCATATCAGCCCGAGTGACCCCCATATACGTGTATCAGATTAAAGATATTTTCGTCAGAACAATACTTTATGTATACAAAAGCTAACAGTAAGCACTATGAGAGTATCGCATAGCAATACACAGTTCCCTACCCTGTGGTGGATTTAAAGGGGGCGCAGTCGGCACCCCCCCCCCTACAATTTTCAAATTTAAGGTAAATCGTGGTATCTTGTTTAGAAAAATGTATTAAGCGCTGTAAGAAGCAATAATTTCTTCCACTCCCGGAGAAATAAATGACAAAATCTTTTGATTTCTTGAATTACTTTGTTGGGATAACTTAATTTTTCCCCAAAACCCTCAATATTTGTGTCATTTTATTAATTTCACCTTATTAAAAAATGATAGAAAATAGTACAAATGACTAAATAGGAGACATATTTCAAGCCCTATAACATCTGTAAAATCCAGGAGCTTCCGGGGGCTTTACCCCCTGGGCCCCCACCAGGGCTTCGCCCTGGACTCACTGGGGGCTTAAAGGCGGCCCCAGACCCTCTGCTTCATAAAGTGGCGCCCCCCCCCCCCCGTAACCGCAATTCCTGGATCCGCCCCTGCTATCGGTCGCAAAAATATCATTGGACTGCAACAATATTCAAAGTTCATTATGTAGATTTATATGGTAGGGGGGGATATTGAGGGACCAGGATAGGAATGGTTGGAAATCAACTACTACTCAGGTACAAAGACTAGTCCAGGAAAAATTCTAAATTTATTAGTAACTTGTTATGGCAAAGCGATGTGCATGTATCAAATATCAAATGAATATCTGTAAGCACAACAACAAAAAGTCCAGAAACTGATCATTCAAATTCGAACTTGATCTGTAATATGTTATGGCAAAGAAATGTACTAAATATGAAATAAATATCTGCAAGAACAGAGAAAAACATGCGGAAAACTCATTTGCCGGACTAAAGTTCAGACAGACAGACGGAGTGCAAACCTTAAGTCCCCTTCGACTTCATCCGTAGGGGACTGATAAGTATTAAAAAGTGCAGTATGTAAAACTTATACGGTACCAATTTTGATGCACCAGATGCGCATTTCGACAAATAATGTCTCTTCAGTGATACTCAACCGAAATGTTTGAAATCCGAAATAACAGTGAAGTTTTAGAGCTATTATAGGGGAAAACAGTGTGCCAAAAAAAGTGGAGTCAAATTCGTCTAAGGATAAGAGCTATGCGTGAGGGAGATAATCCTTAATTTTGAAATGAATTTCTTAATTTTAGAACAGCAATTAAATATGCATCCGTGTTTTCAAGCTAGTAACGAAGTACTTAGCTACTGGGCTGTAGAGACCCTCGGGGACTAACAGTCCACCAGCAGAGGCCTCGACCCAGGGGTCATAATGTAAAACTTATACGGTACCAATTTTGATGCACCAGATGCGCATTTCGACAAATAATGTCTCCTCAGTGATGCTCAACCGAAATTTTTGAAATCCGAAATAACAGTAAACTTGTAGGCTCTAAGAGCTATTTTAGGGAAAAACAGAGTGCCAAAAGAGTGGAGCCAACTTCGTCTAAGGATGCACGAGGGAGATAATCCTTAATTATGTTCAACATATTGTTTTTACTCTGTTTCTTATTATTATTATTAAGGTCTTCCGTTTCTAACGGAAGACCTTCTAGTGATTCTACTGTTTATTATTAAGGTCTTCCGTTACCAACGGAAGACCTTATAGTGATTCTACTGTTTATTAAGGTCTTCCGTCTCCTGCGGAAGACCTTACTATTATTGTTCGCGTTCTTCTTCTTCATTAATATTATTATTTTCCTTGGTAGTACACGCGTTTTTCTCAGCCATTTCTCGATCGATTTTCACGAAATTTTCAGGAAAGATGTCTTTTGGTGACGAGACTTTGCTTGCAAAATTTCGTGCTTGACGTCACTTCCGGTCAGGAGTTATCTCTCTTTTAGTGACTTTTTGAAGGGCCTTGTTGTCCACACATCTCCTCCGTTAGTTTTGAAGCTAGAGTCTTGAAATTTCTACACAAGATAGAGTAAACATTTTAGAAGATTTGTGGGGGATTCCATTTTACCGGAGGCGATTTGCCTAAGAGCTCGCCTGGACCTGAAAAAATGGATGCCAAAATTTTTCGCCGATTTCGGCGATTTTTGACCTTTGATCTCCAATATCTTTTTTCTTGCAAATATTTTGTTAAGACATGTAGAACAAAAGTTGTGCACATTTACGAGATCTTTTCGAAAATATCAAGATTTAGGGGCTAGCCCCTTCAATTAGGGATCTAGAAGGGCTCAAAGTCTAGATCAAATATCTCAAAAATCGTTAATATTTTGGTATAAGTCAAAGAACAAAAAATGTTCATCTCAACAATCCAAATCTATTCATATAAAAATTTAGGTCACATGTTACGTAATAAGGGATTTTAAGGGCCAAAACCATAATTTTTTTACCCCTTGTATCTCGAAAACGACAAATATTTTGAAAAGCAATAAAGAACAAAAGTTGTTCAGAATGATGATCTGAACAATATGCATATTTCGTTTTTACCCTATGTGGCCCCGTTAGGGAGCTACAGTTTGGCCCCTAAAAATTACTTCTAGAAATAACTCGAGAACGGTAAAGAATTTCTAAATACTTGTTGAACAAAAAATGTTTGAAATGTCATGACCTTTCTTACGATATCAAGCAAAAGGGGCTGACCCTTTAAATTAGGGGCCCAGAAGGGTCCAAAGGTTTATGAGAATATCTCAGAAACTATTAATATTTTGTAATAAGTCATTGAAGCGGAAATGTTCATCTAAACGAGCTTGTTCTTATCAAATGAAAAAGTAGGTCATATGTTACGTAATAAGGGATTTTAAGGGCCAAAATCATAAATAATTGACGCCTCATATCTTGAAAACGACAAATATTTTGAAAAGCATTATTGAACAAAAGTTGTTCAGAATGATAATCTAAACAATATGTACATTTCGTTTTTTCCCTATGTGGCCCCGTTAGGGAGCTACAGTTTGGCCCCTAAATATTTCTTGTAGAGATAACTCGAGAACGGTAAAGAATTTCTAAATACTTGTTGAGCAAAAAATGTTTAAAATGACAAGGCCTTTCTTACGATATCAAGCAAAACGGGCTGGCCCTTTAAATTAGGGGTTCAGAAGGGTCCAAATGTTTTTGAGAATATCTCCGAAACTATTAATATTTTATAATAAGTTGTAGAAGCGGAAATGTTCATCTCAACGAGCTTGATCTTATCAAATCAAAAAGTAGGTCATATGTTACGTAATTAGAGATTTTAAGGGCCAAAATCGTAAATATTTGATGCCTCATATCTTTAAAACGACATATTTTTGGAAAAGCATTATTGAACAAAAGTTGTTCAATGTGTCATAACCTATCGATCAATATCAAAAAATGGGTCTGTGGGCCTCATGGCTCGCCTGTAGAGTCGATTTTTGTCGATATCAGTCGATTTCAAAAACTTGTAACTGGTAAATATTTTGTAAGGACATATTGAACAAAAGTTGTTCAGTTTATCGAGATCTATCGATTGATATCAAGAAATAGGCCTATGGTCCTAATGGCTCGCCTGTAGAGTCGATTTTTTGTCGATATCGGTCGATCTCAATAACTTTTTACAGGTAAATATTTTGTAAAGACATATAGAACTAAAGTTGTTGAGTCTATAGAGGGCTAACAAATGACATCAAGAAATAGGCCCGCGGGCCTTATGGCTCGCCTGGAGAGTCGAATTTCAAACGAATTTCACCGCAACTTTGTTTCAGAAGCTTATGATATGAAAAATTGATTATATCTAAAGTGTCTTAAAGTCGGAAACTAAATTGGGACTCATTTGTCTTTTTTTATTTTTTTTTTTAACTCCGAGTGCATCAACAAATCGGACGGAAGACCTACTCGTTGCTCGCAACGAGATCGTGTCTAGTTATTATTATTTTTTTTTCCCCTTTCGTCTCCGAGACCGTTGGATGGATTTTCCTGAAACTTTCACAGGTTATAGGGAACGATGGTACCTCGAGGCATTTTTTTCATTTTTTCAAAATTCACTTCCGTTCGTCAGATACGTCCGATTTTCCGGTTTTTGAAAGAAACTTTGTCCGGGGGTAAACTTGAAAACCACTAAAGATAATCGAATGAAACTTTCAGGGATGATAGATCTATTTTCTCTATGGTGCATGCACGTAATATTTTTTGTCGCCGTCACTTCCGGTCGTCACCGGAAGTGATCAAATAAATCATCAATTTCAAACTTTTTTCTTTCAAATTGAAACCTACTTTGGTTTAATATATCTCGTTCTAATTCTCAAAAGATGTTGATCCCACCGGAAGTTGAATCTCCAACTTCCGGTTATATCAAAGAAAGACTATTCATTCTCTCATTTTTCAGTGCCATAAATCTCGGTCATGAAACTAGTTAATGAGTTGAGTTTTACATATGTTATAGTCACTATAAATGTCTAGAGTAACGTCAAATATTTTTGTAAAATTCACTTCCGGTCGGCAAATACGGCTTATGAGCTGTTTTCGTTGTCAATCGTTTTTCTCAGAAACGGTAAAAGATAGAGTCACCAACATTTCAGAGTTAATAGATCTCACTTTGTAGGGGTGCAGTAGGGGGGTAAGAATGTCGGCCGTCACTTCCGGTCGTCACCGGAAGTGATTAATAAATCATAAATTTCAAACTTTTTTCTTTCAAATTGAAACCTATATCGGTTTATTAGGTCTCGTTCTAATTCTCAAAAACTATTGACCCCACCGGAAGTTGAATCTCCAACTTCCGGTTACATGAAAGAAAAACTATTCATTCTCTCATTTTTCAGTGCCATAAATCTCGATCATAAAACAAGTTAATGATTTGAATTTTATATATGTTATAGACATTATAAATGTCTAGTGTAAATTTAAATATTTTTGTAAAATTCACTTCCTGTCGTGAGATATGGGGTGGAAATATTCAAACCTTGTTTTTTCAGTTTCTCAATAATGAATATAGATAGACGCTTGAAACTTGTAGAGTTGATCAACTAACATTAGTCCATTGTACACATACATTCAATTTTTTCGTCCGTCACTTCCGGTCTATACCGGAAGTATTTGAAAAATGTCGATTTTCCGATTTCTTCGAGTGATTTCTCAGAGATGGTGGATAGATTTTCTTGAAATTTTCAGGAATAATGTCTTATGAAAAGACCTTCATATAACTATTTTGTTTTTACAAAATTCACTTCCGCTCGGAAAATATGGCCGATTTTCTGTTTCTCAAAAGGAATTTTGTCCAGCATTTTTCTTGGAAAAGGTAAAATATAGGTTCATCAATTATTCAGGAATTATAAATCTCCGTTTGCAGTCGTGCAGTAGAGGGTTGAACATGTCGACCGTCACTTCCTGTCGTCACCGGAAGTGATAGAAAGAATCGCAAATTTCAAACTTTTTCTTGTAAATTGAAACCTATACTAGTTTATTAAGTCTCTTTGAAAGTGTCAAAAGAATATTGACTCCGTTGGTAGTCAAAACAACTACTTCCGGTTTCTTGATAAAATACCTTTTTACTTTTCATCTCTTTGTCACCATAAATCTCGCTCATATTTGAAGTCTCTCATATGATTTTCACATGTCATAATAAAAGTATCAACTTCTAGAGTTTGGATCATTTTGTTTTTCAAAATTGACTTCCGGTCGGTAATAACCTACTACTTTTTCTTTCTTTAGTCTACTTCTTTTTGTTGAGAACTCTTTCAGATAAAGACGTGAAATTTTCAGGGAATATAGACAGTAAAGAGTCGCTGTCATTTATAGGAAAACGCATCATAAAAGTACTTCCGGTCATCACCGGAAGTTACGAGAAATGAGTAAAAAATTCGATAATGCATTTCTCATTCATTGTTAAGGCACATTTTCTGATATATTTAAATGGTTTTCGTAGGAACAGAAAGCTCTTTACCGGAAGTGGTCTAACGGAAGACCTACTCATTACTAGTAATGAGTTTCTAGTTATTATTATTATTATTTTTTTCCCTTTCGTCTCCGAGACCGTTGGATGGATTTTCCTGAAACTTTCACAGGTTATAGAGAACGATGGTACCTCGAGGCAATTTTTCATTTTTTCAAAATTCACTTCCGGTCGCAAGATATGTCCAATTTTCGTCTTTTTACAGATATTTTGTCCAGCGTTTTTCTCAGAAACGGTAAAAGATAGAGTCACCAAATTTTCAGAGTTAATAGATCTCACTTTGTAGGCGTGCAGTAGGGGGTTAAGAATGTCGGCCGTCACTTCCGGTCTTCACCGGAAGTGATTAAAGGAAACATGAATTTCAAACTTTTTCTTTTCAAATTGAAACCTAATTCGGTTTACTATATCTCGTTCTAATTCTCAAAAAATGTTGACCCCACCGGAAGTTGAATCTTCAACTTCCGGTTTTATCAAAGAAAGCCTATTCATTCTCTCATTTTTCAGTGCCATAAATCTCGGTCATGAAACTAGTTAATGACTTGAGTTTTAGATATATAATAGTCACTATAAATGTCTAGAGTAACGTCAAATATTTTTGTAAAATTTACTTCCGGTCGGCAAATACGGCTTATGAGCTGTTTTCGTTGTCCAGCGTTTTTCTCAGAAACGGTAAAAGATAGAGTCACCAAATTTTCAGAGTTAATAGATCTCACTTTGTAGGCGTGCAGTAGGGGGTTAAGAATGTCGGCCGTCACTTCCGGTCGTCACCGGAAGTGATTAAATGAATCATATATTTCAAACTTTTTTCTTTCAAACTGAAACCTATATCGGTTTACTAGCTCTGGTTCTAATTCTCAAAAAAATGTTGACCCCACCGGAAGTTGAAACTCCAACTTCCGGTTATATCAAAGAAAGACTATTCATTCTCTCATTTTTCAGTGCCATAAATCTCGGTCATAAAACAAGTTAATGATTTGAATTTTACATATGTTATAGACACTATAAATATCTAGAGTAAATTTCAATATTTTTGAAAAAATTCACTTCCGGTCGTGAGATATAGGGTGGACATATTCAAACCTTGTTTTTTCAGTTTCTCAATAATGAATATAGATAGACGCTTGAAACTTGTAGAGTTGATCAACTAACATTAGTCCATTGTACACATACATTCAATTTTTTTGTCCGTCTCTTCCGGTCTATACCGGAAGTATTTGAATAATTGTCGATTTTCTGATTTCTTCGAGTGATTTCTCAGAGATGGCTGAAATTTTCAGGAATAATGTCTTATGAAATGACCTTGCTATAATTCTTTTTGTTTTTACAAAATTCACTTCCGGTCGGAAAATATGGCCGATTTTTTGTTTCTCAAAAGGAATTTTGTCCAGCATTTTTCTTGGAAAAAGTAAAATATAGGTTCATCAAACATTCAGGGATGATCAATCTCCGTTTGTAGGCGTGCATTAGTGTCGTCACCGGAAGTGATGGAAAGAATCGCAAATTTCAAACTTTTTCCTTTAAATTGAAACCTATACTAGTTTATTAAGTCTCTTTCAAAGTGTCAAAAGAATATTGTCTCTGTCGGTAGTCAAAACGACTACTTCCGGTTTCTTGATAAAATACCTTTTTAATTTTCGTCTCTTTGTCCCCATAAATCTCGCTTATATTTGAAGTCTTTCATATGATTTTCACATGTCTTAATAAAAGTATAAACTTCCAAAGTTTTGATAATTTTGTTTTTCAAAATTGACTTCCGGTCGGTAGTAACCTACTACTTTTTCTTTCTTAGGTTTACTTCTTTTTTTGAGAACTCTTTCAGATAGAGACGTGAAATTTTCAGGGAATATAGACAGTAAAGAGTTGCTGTCATTTATAGGAAAACGCATCTGAATAGTACTTCCGGTCGTCACCGGAAGTTACGAGAAAGGAGTAAAAAATTCGATAATACATTTCTCATTCATTGTTAAGACACATTTTCTGATATATTTAAATGGTTTTTGTAGGAACAGAAAGTTCTTTACCGGAAGTGGTCTAACGGAAGACCTACTCATTACTAGTAATGAGTGTCTAGTTATTATTCTTTTTCTCCGGTACTTTTTTGTCCGGTAGTGTTCTCAGAAACTACAAAAGGGATCGATATGAAACTTTCCAGGATGATAGTATAGCGTTTGTAGATGTGCATAGTGATAGTCATTTTGTCTGCACGTGCATGCACGCGCGCGCACGTGCATTGCAATTTTGGTACAAAAAATGGAAAATCAGAATATTGAAGGAAGCGATATAAAACCTAAATAGGATGATAGTATATCATTTGTACATATGAAAAATAATAGTTATTTTGCCAGCACGCGCACGCATGCGCGTGCACGCGCATTACAAAATTTGTACGCTAACTTTGGAATCAGTCTAACTTTTTTGTTGTTCATTGAAATGGCTTGAAATTCATATCATAGGTAGATATTGAGACCCTTAACTGATTTACATGGTCAAAATTACCAATTTGCACGCGCATGCACGTGCGCTTTATTTTGATTGGATAATATTAAAACGTTTGTAACTATCTTATTTATGAAGCGAATGAGATGATATTCACAGCATACGTAGACAATATGTGTATCTATATATTGGTGTAGCAAAAAATGCCAACGCACACGCGCATGCGCGTGCAACGTTTTTTAAATGTTCAATTTTTAAAGGACGATAACGTTTTTGTTTTTCATCAAATTCTATTGATATTAATGGTTTAGATGTGTCTTGGTACTCCTTACAAATTGCTGTGGTTAGAATTACTGCTCAGCACGTGCATGCACGTGTGCTGAATTCTGATTGGACGATTTTGAAATCGCTATAACTTCCTTGTATTTGGTGGAAACGTTATGAAATTCACACTGTGGGTGTATGATACACATGCCTGTTGAACGACATCAACAAAAATTCGGAATCATACACGCGTGCGCGTGTATGCGCGTGCACTGATTTCTTTCATTTTTTGGTACTGAAATTACCATGTTGAACGTACTACATGTAATTAAAGGCTAAAATAAAATGATTTTTTCCTATAGATTCACAAGGACATCACTTTTCAATTGGGGATGTTTGGGGAACATATGTAACGGTCCCCGTTACAATTAGAACTAGTTTTGAAATGAATTTATATGATGAATAGAATATTACATGCTAAAATCCATATCATTTATCATATCAGCCTTAAGATAATGAAATGAATGTCAGTATATGCTATTCTCTCTCTATCTCGTATCTTTTGTTGTTCGCTTCAAATACTAGTACATGTGACCTTTTGTCAACAGCCACCGCAAGCTGAACCATATCAATTTTTTTCAAACGGAATTTTAACTTCTGGACCATTTGTCCACAACATATTTAAACTCCATTCACCCATATAAGAGTGCATGTCGTCCTTGAATTCAGAGATGCATGGCCAGATGCTTAAAATATATTCTCGTGGTCTTTTTGTCCACATGTATAGTAAGTACAAGGGATTCACAAGCACGGACTGAAAATAACAATTTTTTTATACGGGTCTCAAATTTCACGTAAAATCAGTACAGGAGTAAAAACATCTGAATGAATGATCATAATGATTCACGTGTTTGTCAATGAGCGCTCTAAACTGCGAAATATTGAGTGTTTTCAAGCGAGGAATGACGTGTATACATGTACTGTATAAGTTCAACAAAGGCGCACAAAATCAATTAAATTTCAACGTATATTTCCCATACTGTACAACTTGTGTTGCCTCCATATATAACTTATGGTCTAGTCGTTAACTATAGAGTCCAGCGTAGAAATATGTTGCTTGAAGTGATAGAAGACTATGTTTATATGTAAATCATAGTCCAGCGTACAGAAGACTATGTTTATATGTAAATCATAGTCCAGCAAAGAAATATGTTGCTTGAAGTGACAGAAGACTATGTGTATATGTAAATCATAGTCCAGCGTACAGAAGACTATGTATATATGTAAATCATAGTCCAGCGTAGAAATATGTTGCTTGAAGTGACAGAAGACTATACATGTATATTCGATTGATTGATTGTTTGTTTTACTTCTCGTCCAAAATATTTCACTCATATTGAGACGTCACCAGCTGCAGGAAGTACCACAAAATTGGACCTATGCTTCGTGCTCAGGGCCGTAGCAGTGAGGGTTCTGTCACGACACGAGATCTCCGTTTTTAAGGTCACATCTGAAAAACCTCTGATTCTCAGTTCTAAATGCCGAGCGTCTGGCGAAGGAGCAATCACTACCTATGTCATGTATGTTAACCATTCGGCAAACCTCGGCAGGGTACCGGAATCGGCCGAAGTTTGCCGAATGGTATGTTAACATCTTAGGTTCGACGCAGCCATGACACGAGCGGGACTCGGAACTCACCACCTCCCGATTACGACGCGAACGCTCTACCACTGAGTTACCGAGACCGGTACATCCCATTCGAGAATTTCCCCCCACCCATTTGAGATTTTTGTTTTTCATACACAGGCTTCACCAGCTTTAGAAGACAATGAAATACATATAATGTAAATATACATCAGTGAATAACTCGATATGTAACCCACTAAAGCCGAATACTATTTCAATGAGAATGTACAGAAGTCATTGAAATGAAATTGGTCACGCATTTTCTGTGATATATTTTGTTTGTCCGCGAGTGATATCTGAACTTGGTTTTGGGCTGGAAATATTTACGTAATATATGCATATTTTCTTATGTGTACGTGAATAATGTATAACCAAAACATACGTACATGTAATATTGAATTCAGCATTATCAAAATGATAGACCCAAAGTCTGCTGGCCTGAGGTGACTGACTTGGGTTGCTGACCTAATCAATCTGCATGGCGTAATCCTAATGTCGAATCGTTAATGATATTTAATATAAATCTCAGCACTCTATATGGATGGGGGATACAATGAGGTTTACCCCCGTGTTGTAGCCATCACTGTGAGTCGTGCCATCGAACTCTAATAAAATAATGATCCAATTGAAAAGAAATAACTTGGATAGCGTGACAAGATCAGCATGAATTTTAGATGTTTTCACTGTGCGTTCTCCATGGAATGATATGAGTTTTTGGTTATCTATAAGTATGAAGATCGAGTTGTACATCAATGTTTATTTACCTTATTTTTACTTCTATCACTGCAAGCAACATATTTCTACGTTTTAAGTCGACTAGGTGCAACTAGCTAGTAGTTACAATTGTTAGGTAGATGTTTTTCGTCCCATGCATTCAATAATTATTCACTAACAAAGGGACGTCACCAGCTGTAGGTTAAGTGCGAACAAATTTGATCAAGATTGGGTGCCCAGGGCCATAGAAGTGAAGGTTCTTTATCATGCCAGCACCTACGTGTACCATGATGATTTAAGGCCAATTTCAAAAAAATATATAGATACAAAACAATTGAGAACTTGTATCACTCTTTCAATGGTGAAATCATACTTCACAAGAAGTGTTTTAACAAACCATTGAACAACATTTTAGTGTAATGAGCTACCTTAAAGTTTTAGGTTTGACACGGCACTGGTTGCTAATCGAGCGCCCGAACTATTAGGATAACGGGATCGTACACAGTGATGTTTGGTACAGCTCTCATTCATTACCATGAATACAACTGATTGATTGATTGATTTTGCATTGTATAACGTCCATCTCGAGAATTGTTTTTTATTCATATCCCTGTAAACATTAAAGAGAAATATACACTTTGAGAAAGAGAAATTGGAGGATATGTGTAGTATTTTCAAAGTTTCTTTTTTTAGTCAAAAAATGCAATTTGAGTGGTAAGTAATCTGGGGAAAAAATAGAACTCATACTGGACTCGAGCCCGCGCGATCGACACGTTAACTGACTGAGCTACTCAGGCAATCAATTTTAAGAAGAGATGTACAAGTATAGCTGATATTATGTGTTAAATGTCAGCCATATTATGATGATGTAGTATTCCCCCTTAAGCAGGTCAGAGTCTTTCTCCTGTGTAATAATTAGTGTTTTGAAGCCAGAGTTTATTCCGAATACATACAAACATATTGTTAGATTACACAAACATCTTAAAGCAATCGTGTATTTTTAATTTATTGTATAATAATATGGTAAAAGTAGCCATTGCAAATGTATGTTAAAATCACAACCCTGTTCATTCAGGATTGGGGCATCTTTAATCTCAACAAATTTTAACATTCTAAGCGCACTTTTCACAACAGACTCAATGGTTACGAGTAAACAGTCTTGATTGAATGAAAATGTTTTCTATTGTCAATACCTTTGTAAATTTTAAAGTACATGCTATGTCCCGCCCTGCCCTAAGGGAAGGTTTTAAGGATACATTTTGACAACTATTTCAAACTTTGCTTTTTCACAGCGAGATGTCAATAATTTATATAATCATAGTGAGTGTCCGGTACACAAAGTTGACATTCTATTCTAAACCAGGCGCGCTGTCATCTTTGAATGGGAGTTTGATTTTTAAAATTTAATTTTGTGGGTTTTTTCTTTATATATATACATCAAGGCAAATGGCAAACTTGTTGAAATTAAAGATGTCCCAATCATGAATGAACAGGGTTGTGATTTTAACATACATTTGCAATGGCTACTTTACCAATTATTATACAATAAAAATACACGATTGCTTTAAGATGTTTGTGTAATCTAACAATATATTTGTAGGTATGTCAGATCTTCTTACGCAGAGTATCGAAGAAGTCCAATTTGAAACTGTAATTTTGAAATGAATATTTTCTGATAGAAAGGCATTGTGAAATTTTTTATATGCTTTATGAAATGAAATTTCATAATTTCTATGATTATTGTGATGTATAATTTAAGCATTAAAGATGAATTTTTGTGATTTTTTCTGATGCATGGGTTTTATTTTGATGTATATATGAAATACACTATGATTAATATGATGTGTGTACATTACAATTTTCTGATGCATGATATGAATTTTGAAATGCAGTACGATTATTATTATGTATGCATTATATGAAATGAAGTTTTCTGGTGTATGTATGCATTATATGAAATTAATTTTTATCATCTTTCTGATGTATGATATGCATTATGATTGTTATGATGTATGTTTGCATTATGAAATAAGCATTTTGAATAAAAGATAAAAAAGAAAAAAAAAAAAGAAAAAAAAAAAAAAGAAGAAGTCCGATTTGAATTAGATTGTGTTGATTGATAGAGGACAATCAGACAAAAAGAGGGTTCATATGTTTTTTAAAAGATTGCGGAAATGTAACCAGAGTTTAGAAGAATGAATTAACCCTGAATGCACCGACACTAGTAAAGAGGCAACGGAATTTTCACCCCCACGTAATGTAGAATAGAAAAGAAAAAATTAAGTTCCTAATTAGGAACATTTTAGGTAATCGTGATTCGAAAGTAGGACAGAAAGTCACATGACAAAAAGGTCACACACAAAATCCATGATTCATACCCTTAAAATTTGCAATTAGGCAATAAAAGGATAAAATAGTTTAAGTCGCTGTTCATAATAATAACAACCCCTAGCTGTGTTTGTACATCACTGTATCTATACCTATTGACTATATATCTACAATGTATCTATACCTATTGACTATATATCTACAAGGAAGTCTTAAAAACGTGTAATGTTCCAGGAATTCAAAATGAGTTTCCGTCGATTAATTTTCAGAAAACTAAAGAATTCCGTGCAAGTATTCCTAGAACTCATAACGAAAGTCGCGATAACCAGACGATCGGCTATTAGTGTAAACTCCCTACGAGCGAGAGATTGGGCTGTTACATGTAGCTGATAGGCTAGATACTACATATATAGTATCTAGACCCATTGGAAGCACTGTATGCATTAGGTAGCAGAGGATAGTTTCGCATTATAGGTCCGTCAACTTTCTTAAAGCTATATATATATATATATATATATATATATATATATATATGCCGTATTCTTTGGTTATCACCGTAGGAATAAAAAGCACGTGTTTTATTATTCTCTTTAGAGAAGTCGAGAGGCATAGCCTTCATCGACTTCTCTTCGCAATCATTCATGTTTTCATTCTGGAAAACGTGTAAATGCCGGAGTCGGTGACGGTTTATGCTTCGACCGACTTTTCGATTCAGATGTACCCGGATTTACGCAATAGACAAGTTGTTTTCAAACATTTAACAGCAATGCACAAAACCGTCACAAGGAAATCAATATTTACTTGCTTTTAATCCATTTTCAACATGTCCCTGTCCCGGGTTTAAATCACAACTCTGATTATTCTCTTAACTGGTCCCCTATTGTGACAGCTCCCAAGACCAGTTAACGTAAACCCGGGACAGGGGTAACACCTATATACATGTTTAACAGGAAAATATAGGAAAACAATGAAAAATTAAACCATACCTATGAACTTGAAAATTTTGGTACTAATGACGTCGATTCAAATACTATCGCGTGGACATGTATTTCTCCATTTTGAATCTCGTCTACCCTAGTTCACGTCGTTCTGAGATGTTACATAACATTCGTAAAAGCATGTAAATCTTATTTTCTTAATCATATATAATCACTCCACCATTAACGCCATGTTTGTTGTTGTGGTTCAAACGCTATGTTTGTAAATTTGCTAAAAAGCGACGCTGAATATGACGTCACAATGTACTGTTTACATCAGTTGCGTTATATTTCCCGCGTTCAATATATAGGCGGATCAAATATCCAAAATTAGGATGCTTTGATACAGCTCTGTGCTCGTACTAACTTCGGGTTGTTTTCGTTCTGTTTTGGATATAGATACTAATATAATGCCAAAATTTGTTTGCTTCGTCCTCAAACACGGTCACGCCGTAAAACATATTAGTTTATCTTACTGACAAAAACTTTAATTCAAGAAAAGGTTTTCTTTCTTATTTGTTGATTTCTCCCTATCATTAAAATGTTATAACCCTTATTTTTAGACTTCAAACAAAAATGTTCACATACTCTATTGGAGATGCGTAAAAATGCGCATCTGCCATGTAAGGGGTTAATACCGAGCGAAGTTCGGACGGGCCGAAGGCCCGTCCGCGAAGCAAGGCTCTAAAGGTAGCACGTATGTAAAAGAAAAAAGTCAAATTCAGCAAAAGAAAAAGAGATAATCTCTATATACGTTCACTGAAATTTTCGTGATCCATATGGGCGCCGCCATTTATTTTTTCATTACCTGCTTCAACATTTATTCGTGTTTTATTTTGAATGCCAATAATAGAAGACTCTGACGTGCAATTTGTAATTTAAACACCCAATTTGTTAAAAATGAATAGTATAATTATCATTATAACAGGTTTTAGCAAATAATTACATACATGTATAACACCGTAATACGACTAAATAGATGAACGAGTTCATGAGTTTCTTTGAATAAGAATATACGATAAAATTACGGTTACTTTTTTATCATTTTGAATTTATTGGTTAATTTTGTTTAGTTTTATAACGGCCTTTTTCATTGCATACGGAATGTATTATTGTTGTTTATAATTGTTTGCTTTGAAAAAGAGAAAAAAGTCGAGGCTAAATGTGACGTCACAATGCACAGTTGACGTCGCCTTGCGTTTTATTTCCCGCGTTTAATGAATAGGCGGATCCTGTAAAACTGTTCTCCCCATATAAACCCCTTGAATATTGAGATCTTACTGGGTTTTTAGCGCAAGAAAAATTTCATTAAAAATATATATTTTTTAAATGAATCATAATCTACCGTACTTAACGGAATTATGATTACCACTTGGGACACTCCAATGACCATTGCATGCTTCGCTCGGTCCAACGGTCACACCGTATACATATTAACAAGCGAAGCTCGCGTCGCGACGCGACGCGACGAGCTCGCTCCAATGATTACGTAGTTGAGTTACGTGGTTTGCTCTTCATCAGCTGAAAAATGATGGGGACTACCCATAATGCCTCCAAAAAAATGTCGCCGTCACTGCGGTATACTTAATTGACAATCCCGTAATTAAAATAATTAGATTGTTTAGAAAGTACAATTAACGTTTTTAAATTCCAGACAAGGTTTCTCATAGCTTAAAACGTTTTGTTTTTGCTTGGTTTGAGAGAAGAAAAAACATTGCAGCTAATATGACGTCACAATTTGTAACTGTTTACACCAAGCGCGTTATATTTCCCGCGTTAAATGAAGAGGCGGATAAAAGTCGTGTTGCAAGATGTTTAAGCTTCGCTCGTCTCAACGGTCACACCGTACAACATATTACGACACATGTACCTTTGAAGAAATGGAAATACCCCATATTCTATGAAATGTTACATGTGTAAAATAAGTTTAGGATACATGTCAGGTAGCGCTTAATGAAAAAAAAGTATATGTAATATGTAGGTGTCACCATGAATTATTTCGAGATATAAGAACTACTTTCGGGTAACCCCAGATCCTACTTTAGAGTACGAATTACCCTTCTGCATATAGATGGTCGCAAATACGAAACCAATCCACATAGTCAGATGCTGGAGAAACTTAGATGAAAACCTACATGGTCCAGTAAAAGGTATGTGACTGAGAGGTAAGGTAAATAACCCCCAGGTGAAAGGTAGAGTTTTAAGAACAGACAGCTTGATCGTGCTGTGTCTAAATCCCCTCGCGTGGCACTCTGATGGAGTGTGGGTGGTGCACATTTAGCCCAAATGAGAGAAAATCAAAGTGAGAAAGGGACACCTGCTCAATTTTTGCACCAGTAATCATCATTTATTAGCTGCACCAATATGAAATACAAGTATTGACATAAAAGAAAAATATAATTTTTCATTAGTTTATCATAACCTGACTTTGGTGTATACCCCTACACACGTTTTAGAAGCAAAAAAAAAACAAAACAACAACAACAACAACAAAAAACAAAACAAAAAAAAACAACAAAAAAATCAAAAAAACAAAAACAAAAAACAACCCACCAACAGCTGTCCCCTGTCCAATAATTATGGTAACAGGGGGCAGTTTTGCACTATAGGCCCGGTCAACTTTTTCAAAAAATGGAATTACCCCGTATTTGAAGTGATATTACATGTGTAAAAATGTATACAATAATTTTAGGATGCATGTCAAATGTAGCTGAGTGCTTAGTAAAAATGTTGATATACAACATGTAGGTGTCACCATGATTCCTAGCATATAGATGGGTGCAAATACGTAACTAAGACACGTGGTCAGTTGCTGAAGAAATTCCGGTGAAAACATGCAGGGTCTAGCAAAAGGTCTGTAGCTGTGAGGGAAGGTGGATGGCCCCATATGAGAGGTAAATTTTTGAGAAGTGCAGATAGGGTTCTTGATTGTGCACAGTGTCTACCGTAAATCCCCATGTTTGGTACTGTGTGTGGGGTGGTGCGGATTAGCCCAAATGAGGGAAAATCAAAGCAAAAAAGGGGAACCTGCTCAGAGCATGTTTTGTGCACCAGTACCAGTATTTATAGATTACATGTAATTTAGGGTCATAATTTATTAACTACACTAATATGAAATACAAGTATTGACATAAAAGGGAAATATGATTTTTCATTAGTCTGTCATAATCTGACTTTGGTGTATACCCCCTATCCACATGTTTCAAAACCAAAGAAACTGTCCCCTGCCACCTATTCGATACACGGAATTTGGTAACTCGTACTATTTATTTTCGCACTGGAAGAGACAATACAACTTTTATATTTTTTCATTTCAAGTAATCAGAATTTGTAGTGATTATTTTCTCTTTCTTGCACGTTTTATTTTATCAACTTTTTTTCTATATTCATACGTTGCTTAAAAAAAATACTGATTAAGAACTGAGTGAAATAGCTATCATTTTATAGTTATTCTACATAAAAATATTTTTATCTCTTTAAAGATGAAAACTACTAAACACAGTAGGATATTGTCTAATGTAATTGGATATTATCTAAAGTGTGAAAAATACCCCCTAGCCTGCCAGAATGAACTACAGTGAAGACCTAATGCAGGAAAAATAAGCTTCGATATAAAATCATCAAGGTTTGTTTTAGATAATTTTGATAGTCGACAATGAAGGCTACCCCTAAACACCTAATCCCACCTCTCATTTACAGGGCTACATGTTTGGTCTACTCTCAATTTCGTATTCTTTATGGTATTTATGAGATTGATCATTGTTCGTTATTTTCAATTTTTTCACTTTACATTCTTTTGATAATTACCAAGTAGTTTCGGTCGAATTTGACGTTCTAGTTAAAAGTATGCTACATGTACGTAGCTGATCACAAATTCCTCTGAACCGCCGCGGTGGCCGAAAGGTTAGAGCGTTCACCCCGCATGCGGTGGCCGGGGTTCGAATCCCGGCCGGACAGACTTAAGTCTTTAAAATAAGTAGTGACAGTTCCATCATCAAACGTTCGGCATCAGTTGTGAATGTCACGGGTCCTCGGAGATGACCTTAAAAACGGATGTCACAGTAGGCGTGGCACGCTAAAGAACCCTCACTGCTCAATGGCCGTAAGCACCGAACATAGGCCTAAATTTGAAGCTCTTCACCGGTCTTGGTGACGTCTCCATATGAGTGAAAAATTCTCGAGCGAGACGTTAAGGAAGATACAATCAATCAATTAACCAATTCCTCTGTTCTCATCCTACCATCTTCAGTACTGTTAATGAAGGATCAATAAATGTAAGATCTCTAGGGATTGCCGCAATGTAATTAATGATTTGAATACACGTTTGTTTTCAAAGGCGTCGTCTTTTAAACGAAACTATACCAAACTACCCCCTCTGGTTGTCATCACTGTTATCGTGAGTCTTCTGTCGAAATTTACGGAAACAGCAGAATGTCTGATTGTTCGAGACTAGCAAAAAATCAGAATACTTTGGATGCCTGTTTAAATTTAATCAGCCCACTTTGTCGGAACCTCATGAAGTCCTAGGTCTACACTAGGACTGTCCGATAAACCAGATGAGATTTCGGAATGATTTCCACGACTCTTGACGCTTTAGTTAATACTGGTAGTCTACTGAGGGACAGTTTAAGAAATTATTTTGAAGCAACTGCAGGTGCGACCGAGACAGACCCGTTCTTCCTGGGTAAACTTTTGGGACACTGGGCTCCAGAATGTCCGGAGAAAACCACCTACAAAAAGTCTCCGGGATCCCTGGTTTAACTGCGGAAAATAGGACACTGGATCAAGAGGTGCCCCACGAGAGATTCACCTAAAGATGACCAAAGTCTAGAAAATAAGCAAGGTCCTGGACAAGCTCCCCCTCTCTAAGAAATTCAGGTCTAACCAACACAATGCTCTTCAATAAAATCATTTCATAGTCATTCAATGATTTTTATAAGATTAACCTCTTGTGACCGCAACTCCGTTGACCAATTCAGCCCTATGTTGTCATTTTGTCTATTAACGTAGAATTGTATGACCTTATCGGGTGTCAACTCTGTCTATGATGTCATTTGACCATTAACCCGGTCGACAAGACTCGTGATTCTATTTACTTATTCGGCAGATTCCGGTACCCCAGATCTAGCCTTGGATGTATGGCGGTAAGTGATATGTAGCTAAGCCTAACATTTGCAGTGCGGTCGTCTATTCACTTTCCCGGAAATAATTCCACTTTCAGAAAATAGTGATCAAAATATGTTTTTTAAATGAATTTATCGAGTTTCCTTAGAAAACTGCAATCTATTTCGAGAAAAATAAAACACAATTATAATGTTCAAAGAAATAGCTACAAACATTGAGAGTGTTATAAAAATCATGTTAAAATGGACTGTATTTCGTGGGAGTTGTCAGTAGTTCCAGTTGATCAGAGACGTTAAGTATGTTATTATATACGTCATTGTATATACTCGACATTTAGATACTTATACGTCACTGTATAAACACTGGTGTTAAACTGATGATAGTAACGATCGTTACTATCATCTTAAGATGGCGGTAGGAAATTCCGGAAAGACCACGTTTACTTATTATATCTATTTGTATTGTTTATTTGCGAATGATATGTAGGCAAGAAATATCATACACTAGCAACAATTACAATCAGGTGTTATTTTATCTTTTATATGGCTCATATGAACAGAAAATTCGTCGTTGAAAAAACAGCGAGGATGATAGTAACGGAAATGAATGATGATAGTAACGTAAAACTTTCGTTACTATCATCCTCGCTGTTTTTTCAACGACGAATTTTCTGTTCATATAAACCGCATAAAAGACAAAATAACACCTGATCGTAATTGTTGCTAGTGTATGATATTTCTTGCCTACATATCATTCGCAAATAAACAATACAAATAGATATAAGTAAACGTGGTCTTTCCGGAATTTCCTATCGCCATCTTAAGATGATAGTAACGATCGTTACTATCATCAGTTTAATATCAGTGATATACGTATTATGGCGCAAAACATCATATATCCGAGGTTAGATGGAATCGACCGAGGTGATCCGAGTGCCTATTTACTTTAGAATACATGCATTTTTACACGTGGAGAAACAACAGTAAGAAGTAACATCGTGTTTCTTGTCCTGTAGCACTCTCCAATGTTTTCATGCTCTATAAACACTTACAGAACATCATTCCGATTATTGCCGAATAGAGAGGAGCTACAATCCCGTGATACACGATTGAGGCATACTCTACCGTCCCGAGGGGATCCAGGTTAGAATAGGTCCTCGGTACCCCTTGCTAGGCGACTAGATGGGGCGATCCTTTGGATGAGACGGCAACCCCCCCCCCCCCCCCCCCCCCCCCCCAGAACCCGTGTCATATAAAGTGTGGCACGATAAAGATCCCTCCCTGCTCATAGGCCGTAATCGCCGAGCATAGGCATCAATTTTGCAGCCCTTCACCGGCAATGGTGATGTCTTAATGAGTGACATATTTTCGAGCGGGACGTAAAATAGTATATAACCAACCAATCAACAACCTACTCTACCACCTGCGAAGCCGATATAGATATCCCACTCTCTCGTAATGATATATACAAATTAAGAACACTTTAAATCGATTATTACCAAATGCTTCCAGCTGATCATCAGCTAATCACAGAGCCTGTAACCCCCTCTTGCTTCTTCGCCTCTCTTCCTCTGTCGTATAATTAATTTGTTTTAGTCGAAGGCATTCAAATTCCAGTACTGTTTAACTTTAACTACTGTGCAACCCCACCCCCACCCGCACCCCCCAAAAAACCCACCAATTCCCTCTTTTATGCATAACAAAATGGTGACCCTAACAAGTGCATTTTGGGAGGAAATCTTTCATTTTAAAATTTAGAGGGTTTCAGTTCTTCAAGTTCACGCTTAGATTAAATCATGCTAAAACGGATGATTTGACAAAATACCTGCTCATAAGGATTAACATGTAAACTATTTGATAAACATGCATATGGTTTCTAAGGGCATGGCAGACGTTTTTACTACATAAATTCATTTAATATGCTAAAACTCTTTTTAAAAGAGTCTATGAGGGTTTATGTATTATAAACAAAATAAAGTACTTATCTACATGTATGAAACGCCCCTATTTGTTTAAAATTTCTGTAAAACGGGTAGTAAGGTTGAATCGAGCATTTAAATCGATTATCCGCGGAATGATTCGATTGGACTAGGCTTTACGCTCAAATTAGAGAAAGCGAAGGCTATTTTTCAAGTTGTGTCTGAAAAATAATTAATATATCCAGTAGAATTATCATATATGTGAGAACAGTAGGCATTGGACGAGGATTTTGTTCAGAAAAATAGACATAGGAGGTAAAAGTCATAAGAAGTGCTAAAATAATTTTCATTGGAATATAGCGAAAAGAGAATAATTTTACTGGAGTAATTTGTGCAGTTTTTCGTTATTAGTTGGATTTATCAAACTCTGTCAGGTAAGTAAAATTATATGTATATATGTTTCTAAACGAAGGGGAAAAAACAATATTTAGAAGTTGTGGGAAAGAAGGAAACCATCTTTTGTGCGCTCCGTATAATCTGTGTAGATAGATTTAATACACAGCGGAGAAACACATTAATATACCTATACAAGGGCTCAATACGTAGACATCAGTTTCCTAATTGAAATGTGATTCATCAGGCTGCATGACGGCCAAATCCAGGATTATAAGTCTGAAGCACATTTCATATTTTATCTTCGACCCCTTTTCACCGAATTCAATACTCCCGAATCAGAGACTTTCGTTAACTATTAAATCTCCATATTCTTGATAATAAATTTGTATTCTTAATCTATGGGACGTTTTCTCAATCAAACAACTATAATTTATTAAAATAAAAATATTTTAGAAGCAGTAACGGCTGATATTATCGTCAATCACGTGGTATGCAAATAAGAATACAGGCATTAATAAGTCGAATTAGAAAAAAATAAGGTATTTCAAAATGAAAAGATCATTTATCGCTAGAGTAAAATTCAAGCATTGTGTAACTTTTATCTTTAGAATCCATCAAAGGCCTTCAAAATTGAATCGAACATGAAGTACTCTCTCTCTACTTATGTGAAAATTTACGTATCTACACGAGCCTAATTCTAACAGGCACTGGTCTGTTCACCAGTGATCTTCATTTGAAAAACTTTATTAGATAAGAAAAAAAAAAAAAAACAAAGACATGCATATTTTGTATCATATGTAACGATATGTCCTACGATTTTGACATTGGGTCACCTTATATCTTAGAATTAGCTTGCTTTTATCAAGCTCCTTGTAAACTTATCTCCTTCATGTTTGCATTGTTGTGAACATTTTTGAATGTTGCGATTACTAGTTAAGCCCCACCCCCTTTCCTATCAGAATTCATCAAAGATAGGTCAAAAATTAATGGACACGTGGACACTGGCAGTATTACTGTAGACACCGGAAGACTGGTTTATTTGATAAAAATTAAGGCGACAACGGAAAGATTGAAATTCCAAATATTCAATTAAAAATGTGGTTGACCGCGCAGAAAAATATTCTTATCAGCGTCTTTCAGTTTTATCTCCATTTGGTTTGCGAATACGAACAAATTTTTAAAAAAAAATCTCCACAGAAACGGATCTAAAACAAATATCTCATTCTTCTGACAATGCATTACATAACACCAGCCCTGGTCGGTCCATTAACGTTCGGGCGTCATCCCTTTTCCCACCCCTCGGTTTTGAATTAATCCAAAGCGAGTAATGATATAATAAATGACAAGGTATGATGGATATCGGTTAGCGCTGATATTTATTTGTGTACTTTTACTTGTAATTATAGCTGATGTCTTTGTGACCCTAAGACAGTGGTTTGGCGTGGTGTATTTAAAGTCCATTATTTGAACAAGTGTATTTAGCCTGAGTTAGATGCTCGTAATAAATGAATAAACAAATACACAAAGAGTACAAACTACATATAATTAACTAACGTAAATAAAACAACAATGGATTTTAATGCTACTGTAAACTTTGGCGTATAAAAGTGGAGTTATTTGGATAAATATATATTTAAAAAATTCTATTGTGACAGCAATTAGAGGACTCAGACTTTTTAGTAACAAAAATTTGGAGGGAGAGTGTTTCTGAAATGATGACGATTAACAGATAATGCAGGAGGACAGGCATTACCAAGAGCTGAAACATAATTGATTACATTTATTTGAAAAAGTCCCGTCGTGTCCCTACAATATGCCTATTTACTTGTCAGCGTATGGACATTGTGTTGTTAGTGATTTCTGCATGAAGAGTTTAGAATTGAGAACAGAGAAAACCAGTTTTTCCCATCCTACAGACATGGGGTCTAACCATGGGTTGATTGGCAGATTCTTAACATGTACGGTCTAGTTGCCACCTACATACTTCTGCAGCTGTATAAGCGTGTAAATGGTTCCCGACTTGTCGCCGTAGTTACGATACGTTTGGGTTCAGCTCATATATTAGGATGGGTTCTTTGGTCTGAATTCCCCCCACCAAAAACAGCTCATGTATTGGATATTTATGGTTATGCTTGAAATCTATTAACACCGTCACCTATTCAAAACAAACAACACGTTACCGTTGCCACAACGAGAAAATATTAAATGTTATTTAACTTGAATGACATTTCGTATACTTTCAATACATTGAGGATGACTTGGGAGGTGTATCGCAAAAGAAGAAAAAATATTACAATTAAAACGCATGAAACAAGCATTGAGATCTGTTGCACAGTTCTCGTATATCTATCAATGTGAATGAAACAAGCATTGAGATCTGATTCAAAACCAAATCGTTTGACGTAGCAGTCAAGGATTACTGTTTGTTATGTAACAATTAACTATTATAAAACTTTATTACAAGTATATAATTTGCTTATATAAGAAAATACTCTTAATTAAAATCTAGAGAATTTTAGCGTTCACTACATATGTGCTGAAATGTTAAGTTTCGGACCAAGTTACTGAATGCAAGTTTTACACAAAAGACGGTTAAAAAACCAATGGGACGGGGATCAGAAGCTGCGGTTCAAATTGGATGTTTTATTTATCAAGTATTAATTAATTCTATTGATGTGTGATTTACTGCTACCAGCCAAGAAAAATATTTTTTCGTAATTTGAAACTTCATTGATCAATGTAGATTCATATACTCCGGGTAACAAAATTGATGGAGGAAATGAAATAGATGATAAATATATTAATATGTAATAAGGAATTATTGAACTTGTCCTGGTGAATATTGATGTTCTCTAGCGATGTACTATGCAGAGGGAAGCTTCGTTTTGGACGTGTTTCTTTTAATTAATTAGCAGTTGTTTTATAGCATGCACATATTATCAATGATGACGAGTCGACACATTCATCACGATGTCCTTGGAAATATGAACAGTGTACCCTATGAAATTTTTCATCAATTGTGGAAATAGTCACGCGCGTCAAATCACATGTTTATTAATTAGCTCTTCGATCTGTGATGGAGGAATGTTAAGAATATCAGTGCAAACTTCCAAGCTAATAACACAGCATAGGGGGTCACATACTACGTTAAAGTCGAAGGTAGCAATCAGATTATCGCTCGGCTCTTTCCGTTAATTCGTGGGGAAAAAAACCCACCTCGAATACAACGATCTTCTTGGTGAAAATGTGATTCACTGACGACGCAGGAGAAATGCGACAGAGATAAAAAAAATCTCTTATTTGCTGTCATTTCTATTCGTCTTTTTGACATTATATTGTTTAAAGTAAGTACATACAGCTTTAAAGGAATAAAAAACAAAGCTTTGAGAAATAGCTGCAACACGTGTACACAGAAGATGGCGTCTTTCTGTTTTAAGTTTGCTACTATATATATAGAAAGACATGGAACGCATATTTAAAAGGGACTGTCATGTTAATAAACATAAAGAGTCAATTGACATTTTCTTTCTTTCTTGTTTTTTGAACGGCAGTTTTGGTATAGGTTTCTGAAGTTGATGTCTGTCAAATTGTGTAAACTGCGGGCGATGCCATTTTTCTTGTCATGTGATCCGAAATAGCTTTAACAATATGGTAAGGTATTGCATACGAGGTTCTTCTCATTCTTTTGAATCTTGTTCACTAAGCCCCTGTATTTATGCCTTCCTGTCGGTACATTTCTTAAGAATGACCTTGACTTTGGTCACTAGTGTAAGGTCACGACATGTCTTGTCACAATCTTTGCTCTTTATGTTGGCACTACAAAGTAATGACCTGTATATGAAGTGGAGTGGTAGGATAAACGGTCCCTTTATAGAAATATGCTTATATCTTATTATAGGTATTAATTATTGCTACAGCTGCAATGATATATAATGGAGTCACATAGGGATCCGGGTTAGAATAGGTCCTCAGTACCCCTTACTTGTCGTAAGAGGCTACTGAATGGAGCGGCCCTTCGGATGAGACCGCAAAAACTAATGCTCCATGTCCCAGCAGGTGTGGCACGATAAAGATCCCTCCTTGCCATTAGCGTTTAGCACAGGCCTAAATTTTGCAGCAATGGTGACGTCTCCACATAAATGAAAGATTATCAAGAGGGACGTTAAATAATTTATAATCAATACATATAATGGATATAAAATGTTTGTACCTTTGACCTCTAACCTCGGAATTAACAGTCATCTTCGTAGGTGATTTGGACTTTAACGGTTAAACTCAATAGGGGACCCATTAATCTTATCTATATCATGGCGTTTGCGACTCATACCTTTAATGAGCATGGACACGATTCGAGCTGAACATTTTTGAAAGTTAATTTTTCCATTTTTATTGTTCACAATGTTTAACTAAAGTATTTCTAATGATCAACCAAAATTTGAATATCAATTGTTGAGTTATAACACCTTCATTTCTTACTTATGTAAAGAAAGCTCGTGTCATGTTTTTGTTTACATATACGAAAAGATTGCTTAATAGAAAAGAGAATGTTTAAAATAAAATGAAATGTACCAAACACTAGAAACTATTTGATGTGTTCAGAATTAACTTATAAATTGAAAAATCGGCTTTATTTCCAGTATATTTAACCTATGTAAACAAAAACATGACGCGAGCCTTCTTTACATAACAAAGAATTGCGAGTGCTGCATCTCTCTTGTAACTCAAGAACTGATCTTAAAAGTTTTGCTGACCATTAGAAATACCTTAGTGAAGCATTGTAAACATTGAAAATGGAAAAATAAAATTTAAAAGCTTCAACTCAAATCGTGTTCATGCCCCTTTAAACTCATGAGATAAATTTTTCAACATAATATCATAATTGATTGATATAAATAATAAAATATTGATGCTTACAAGCTTGAATGTCATATTTCGTTTTAGTAGTTCAGTGTAACCTCACCAATGGTGTCAATTTTAAGATATGAACAACAAGATCTGAGCTCTTTTGTTGAGCGCTGCTCAGGTGAACATTTTGTCATGGATGAAAATATCAATTTTTTTTATTATTAAGAGCATTATACAGTTTTACACAATGCGGATTTCGAAAAAAAACCCACCAAGATCTCTTGACATCTTGTGCAAGCGCAAGCACACCCCCCCCCCCTTTTTGTGTAGGGTCACGTGATATCCTGTTAGGTTCTAAGTATTCCTCATAACAGGTGAATCTCTATCCCTTGTACATGCGCAAACTGACTTTTTCCTCATAGCATCCGGTTTACCCTCGCTTATAAATTTCCTGTGTGGACCTCATGTTCCACGCGAAAAAAAACCTCTGAAAAAATAATACAAAGAGAGTGCATTCCTATGTACTCCCCCAAAGTATGGTCAATCACCGTTCGTGTTCCTCCAGGTGGGGAATGTAACTATGAAAATCTAGATCCTAGTACATCATAATTAGGGATTTCTATAAATGAGAGGTAAATGAAAGGTGACGAAATCTACAAACATGTTAAAGCTTTAAAAAAAAAATTAAAATAAAAGGTCCATGGATGATAATGCTCACCTGAGTCACCTTGCTCATATAAAAAGCTGGGAGCACAAATAGTGCTAACAGCAAGTCACGACGAACTGTTGATTAGCTATGATATGAACCATACATAACCGAGTATGAGTGTTAACTAACTGTAATATTATTTCAACTGAGTGCTATCAATTCTAGAAGATTGACATACAATCTCTGGATCTCGACTGTGAGCTCACTCTGCTCTAAGGGGTCATAGGGCGCTACAAACCTAAGCATACATATTACAGATATTTCCTTATGTATTTCAAATCCCCCTCGGTGGTTCAGTCCTGGTCGCAAGGATGACGATTTGAAGAAGGAAAAAATGGATGTAAGCGACATCGCAATACTTCCATTTTAATCTGACATATTGTAGGCTTGTTCCTGACAAGAGGAGATTCACACATTACGATTCCATTTACTCCTATGTAAAACTTCACAGTCCATTATGGCCTCAAGCTTACCCAGGAACCACCATGTATACAAATTTGAATCTTCTCTATTTAGATGCTTTCATACAAGTTTAGTCTTTTCTGGAGATTTTCAAGAGTCCTGCCCTATTTTCACTTGAGTAATATTTACCTCAGAATAAGTCATATCCCATTAGGTTGAAACAGACCTTGTAGTGCTTAAACAGTTAAAGAAATACACAAGACAGACACACAGACAATGCATACTAATGTCAGAAATTGTACCTTTGTGGTTTTGAGAACTATTTTTTCCTACATTTCTTGGTAAAACTGAAAATCCTATATCAAGATATAGGGCTCACAACGGACGCGACCGGTCGACAGGGGATGCTTACTCCTCCTGGGCACCTGGTCCCACCTCTGGTGTGTCCAGGTGTCCGTGTTTGTCCAACTCTCTATTCTGTATTACTTAAGAGATTGATCACTGTTCGTTATCTTCACCTTTCATAAAAGCCCTGTCATGATTACTGGGGTCGTACGGGTCACGGTAGCTCAGTGGTAGAGCGTTCGCTTCGTAACTGGGAAGTCGTGAGATCGAACCCTGCACTGTTCGTGCTATGACCGCGTCAAACCTAAGACGTTAACATGGGTAGTGATTGCTCCTTTCTTAAACGCTCGGCATTTAGAAGCATCTTTCGGATATGACCTTAAAAACAAATTATGTGTGACAGCAGGCGTTGGTATATAAAAGAACGGGGTCCTCGTTGGTACGGCCCTGAGCGCTACGCATAGGTCTAAATTTGTGGTACTTCACCGACAACTGGTGACGTCTCAATAGGAGTGAAATATTCTCGACAGGACGTAAAACAAACAACCAACCTTGGAAGTAACCTGAATCTACGCTAAACGTGAATGTTTGTGCATTTATTGGACATAATGTTAAAAAGAAAACTCTTTAAAAAATGTCCCTAGTACATTCATGCAAAGATTTAAACCCCTCGTAGGTCATTATCAGGAGGTCATGGTGGGAGCTTAGAATCTGCTCAACATGAGGATGCTTGACGATTCCTAAACATGCAATTGTTTTAGTCTTGAGATGTTACCTTATTTTCCCTAAGAGATTCTTTAAATCGTTATGGTGGCCTTGCTTTTATTCCGGGGATCGTGGTTTGAACAAACGTGATTCTTACTTTCGTTCCTATTGGGTATTGCAAACATCCCATCCTATTACTAGATCGAGGACGGGTGTGACCTAACGTAAATGTGGAAATTATTGCTATAGATTAATTTCTGTGTACTTAAATTTTGCGAATTGGTTTTGTCACTAAAGGACAACAAAGAATGTTTTATTTTTACGAAAATTAATTTGGGAATTTCATAGACCCGCAAAATTGTCCAAAAAAATATCTACAGCAAACTAACCAGAACTACGATATATCATTTAAACAAACTTAATTCCCCTGTATTCACGGATACTGTATGACAAGTTTTGTTGATATTGGCTTAGTGGTAATGCAAAAAAGGTCATGACGAAAAGACAGACAAGACACATTGTGATTTGAAAAGTTCACTTGAGCATTCCGCACAGGTGAGTTAAACAGCTTTCCAGGTAGATAGGTCACGCACCTGGGGGTGAAATCGGGTAATAACGTTCGATGGCTTAAAGAATATCGATGTATCTATAGAAACACATAGCTCTCACGACGGTGAATATATAAACCACTTCTTTTTGTAACACATGTTCAGAAAATCATCGGACATTTTTGTTGATTCACATAACATAGTCGTTATGTCCATTCGTTCGCGTGTCCGCTCTTGTGTATAATGAATATGTTAATACCAGCATGGTGTGAAATTACGATCAGCGATCTAGCTACTCCTGGCGTACATGTGTAATACTTTAAGCTCAGTTTCTATACGTAAATTGTACGGTTATGTCCTATATAAATATCTAACAGATGAAGAACACTGCCGGTTATGGATGGTGTCCTATATAAATATCTAACAGATGAAGAACACTGCCGGTTATGGATGGTGTCCTATATAAATATCTAACAGATGAAGAACACTGCCGGTTATGGATGGTGTCCTAAATATCTAACAGATGAAGAACACTGCCGGAAATGTTTTTCATCCTTTTTTTTTTTGTATGTAGAAGATTCAAGATTTTAGCGTAGTTTGAATAAAACTGTCATTTGCATTGTAGTGGACAAACCCCTCCCCCAGTGAGTAAGGATACGATGTTGTTAGACAGGGGGGTAATGAACGCTCCAGGGAAGGAGGAGTTTTCAATTACCATAACGTAGTCTTTGATTATAAGATGACCAAGGATCTTAAATCCATTAGATTAGCTTACCCCATGTCTCTTCCCTCTTCTGGGGGATGGGTGGGTGGGGTGTTACTTCTAGCCACTACACCTGACAACATAGAGGCGCTCAGGGGAAGAGTTTCATTAAATCAACAGACATTGAATAAACACCAATTTAAAGGCTTAGATTGTATGATATATATTTTTTAATGGTTGCTGGGAAAGAACTTTTTCAATATCAAGGATCATGATTCAGTGATTCCGACTGTTCACTGTAAATGTACATTAAATGTATTTATAATATCTCAAATATAATGAAAACACTCTTTAATAATCAGATCTTGACATCAAATATCTCAAGGAGCAAGAATGATTACACTTAGCAACGACATAAAATTCAACCAAATATGCGACCAAATCTAACATTTTATAAAATATATGAAGTTTTAATGAGTTATAAGATTAGAACATTCCAGTTTAAATCGTCACAGAGGTTTCCTAAACGCTGCTTAATTACATATCGAGAAAGCAGTTGGCAAGTAGATTCCCCTAGGAAAAGCTTTTCTATTACATAGTATGAGGGGTGCGAATGCTTGTTTACAATGTGATAGCATTCAAGTGATAAAAGGATTTAAATAAGCAAGTATCAATAGATGAAATGTATCCACATTATTCTTTTTGAAAGAGAAAAAGGTGCACACCCATGTTGGATTAATTGCATCTGATTCGAGTTCTTTGTGGTTATCTCAAACGGTGTACAAGACCAGCCGCGTAGACAGATTCAGTCCAAGAGAAATAGATTTAAGTATCAATCCACGGTATTTATTTTCTATTTAAATAACCCTAGGTCAATCTGCGCTCTTTTTTGTTCACTTATTTCGACGATCTGAATACTTTGGACTGAAGTTGTACGTTTAAATCAACAATGCATTAACGATACATTTTTTTGTTTAAACACACTGTCGTCCATGTGTATATTCCACACCAAGTTACTAAAAAAAAAAAATAAACAAGCGACGAAACTGCAAAATCACCACAAAAAAAGAGAGCTCACATTTTTAAAACTACTGATACACCAGCAGACGCGGCACCGAGGCCATAGTTAAATGAGCTCACGTTTGAGCACGTTTTATGGTCCCGGGGCCAGGCGGTTCGGTTCCACCATTGCGGTGGCTCGATAGTTCTTTGCATTTTCTCCCTACCATTATATAATACCTTCTCTAGATTTATTCTTTTATTTACAACAGGGAAAACTGCCCCTTATTAACAAGGTAGAAAGACATTTTAGGGGAGGAGGGTGGTGATTAATTTCGCAGATAGGTCAGTTGTTGGAACACGTGTTAAGACTTCCGAAGACCTCGATTTGAATTCCGGATTGATCCCCTATATTTCACTTTGTTAACTGGAAATGCATGTAATTGTGCTATTAAGAATGCAAGTCCCTATCTATATGTACTTAAAAGGTGCATAGATATTAATTACCATTGGTCTACATCCTCCTCTCTACAATGTACACATAAACATGTATTTATGGGCATAATGGATCACCACTACAATCCGAGGACGAGATGGCAGGTCTATATACGGTGTCAGAAACTGGGGTGGTAATAATAAGAAAGCATAATGATTACCGATGATACTGAAGGCGGCTAAGGAAATCGTTATATCTACATTTCCAATGTTTTTGCCTTTTGTTATCTCAGGTCCCTAAAGCATGTAAATGACATACTTTGATCTGTTTTATGTATAAACAAGAGATACACGAGCCACAAAAACACTAAGCTGGGTTTAAAATATTTACTCTCAATTAGAATGTGGCACCCGTTGATTGTAGATATACTTGTAGAACTATATCATTTATTAAAAGAAACAATAATTTCTTCCACTCTGGGAAAAATAAATGACAAAATCTTTTGATTTATTGAATTCATTTCATTTGGAGAACTTCTTTTATCCAAAACCCCTTAAAATTTGCTTCATTTTATCAATTTTACCTTATTAAAAATGATAGTAAATACACATGTAATAAAAATGACGACATAGGAGACATATTTCAAGCCCTGTAAAATCCAGGAGCTTCGCCCCATGGGCCCCCACCACAGTTTTGCCCTGGACCCACTAGGGGCCTCAAGGTGGCTCCCAAACCCCCGCCTCGTAAAGTCCCCCCCCCCCTCCGCAATTCCTGGATCCGCCCCTGTATTGCATTTGATTTATTTTATGTAAAGCCCAAAGATTTCAATTGCCCTAAGTGAAGAAATGTTTACATAGAACAAGGAAAAACTGACATTAATATCCAAATATTTCTTTAAAATTTATTTCGAATTACCACACGGTGCTCTCAGTATCCGAATTTTTTTTTCTTTTTACATTTCTCGCTAGTCTACATGTGTTGTCATGTCCAATGTAGAATAGTCCCATCTTTATTTCAGTTTGTTATTCATTTTATGTCTACTGTCTGACGTGTTTCATACCGATTGTTGGCCGTTCTTGGCACACTGATTTTGACTACGGATAACTCCGTTTACCTTATTGGGCTCACGGCGGGTGTGACCGGTCAACAGGGGATGCTTACTCCTCCTTGGCACCTGATCCCACCTCTGGTGTGTCCAGGGGTTCGTGTTTGCCCAACTCTAAATTTTGTATTGCTTATAGGAGTTATGAGATTTATCACTGTTCGTTATCTTCACCTTTATAGGAGTAATTAGATTGATCACTGTTTGTTATCTTCACCTCTATAGGAGTTATGAGATTGATCAGTTATCTTCACCTCTATAGGAGTTATGAGATTGATCACTGTTCGTTATCTTCACCTCTATAGGAGTTATGAGATTGATCACTGTTCGTTATCTTCACCTCTATAGGAGTTGTGAGATTGATCACTGTTCGTTATCTTCACCTCTATAGGAGTCATGAGATTGAGGCCATCCGTAAAAAATTGTATGTTTACTGTAACTCGACTCAGATTTTTCAGTGTGGGTAGGTAGGTAGGCTTTTTTTTCTTCTTTTGAAAATCACTTACTATATTGATTTGTAAATGAACAAAATTGCGATGTACACTAGGACAAGACATTAAAGATTTCAAAACTAATAACTTTACTTCAAGAACTGAACTGGAGTCAAGTTTTCAATGCAGAATGTGAATAGATTGCGATAAACAGGTACTGGTATATATTTATATTTACATTCTGTTCTATATAACACTACCAAGTAGACGATGGGTTTATGGTCTCATGAATCACCATTCTCTCGTGCCAATGTGACGTCACTCAAGCTAGCTTTCAGCCGAAGGTTAAGACATATTACACAAATTTTACCATTAGTCAATAAAAAATTAATAATAGAACTTACTAAAATAATTATATTCAGGAGATAATGTATTTAAATACAAATACATTGTAACAACTGTCTAGTTTGGGAGCGTAACGAGTTGATAAAGCGATTGGCCTACATAGTGCTTTCACCAGCTTTATGTTAATTACCATGTGATCTAAACCTAAACAAGAGTTATTCCTTATTTGTATCGTGATACATTATGTTTATTTTGTGTGTATTGTAGTTTATAGGTGTAACATAATTATACTAAATCTCACTTTGAATGTGCCTACTGTTACACACTAAGGTACACAAGACACAGACAGCATTCAGACTATTAATATATAGGTATATATGGGCAAAATATGGAAAGGCATTGCTATTATACATTACTAGTGTAATTATTTGTCAGTCCCAGTCGATCTTCAACAGATACTGAAATAAAGTTATCTATGACTATATTTAAATGTTTATATGTCTTCCATTTTGAAAACCTGTGAATCGTTGTTTGTCAACCAAAATGTTAGGCACTTTTTAAGTACTTGTTGGCTGCATTGAAACGTCGAATGCATTTCTGCTAGACCTATAGTTTTAACTTGCAATTGGGACTGCTGGTAATCCAAGTCCCTTACAGTGGGTATCATTTTAATTTTTTGTCAAAGTCTGTTAAAACACTAATTAATCACTGAAGAGACATTATTTGTCGAAATGCGCATCTGGTGCATCAAATTTGGTGCCGTTTAAGTTTTATATTATGACCCCTGGGTCGAGACCTCTGCTGGTGAACTGTTAGTCTCCGAGGGTCTCTACAGCCCAGTAGCTAAGTACTTCGTTACTAGCTTGAAAATACGGATGTATATTTAATTGCTGTTATAAAATTTAGAAATTCATTTCAAAATTAAGGATTATCTCCCTCATGCATAGCTCTTATCCTTAGACGAATTTGACTCCACTTTTTTTGGCACGCTGTTTTTGGCTATAATAGCTCTAAAACTTCATTGTTATTTCGGATTTCAAACATTTCGGTTGAGCATCACTGAAGAGACATTATTTGTCGAAATGCGCATCTGGTGCATCAAAATTGGTACTGTTTAAGTTTTACATGGACACGCATGATATGTAGAATCAGTGTGTGGGTTGGCAGCAACTGATGACCTCCGAGGTCAATGCACATTGGAGATGATGAGCAGGAATTACTGTCATGAAGACAATAATTCATGAATTGACATATTAATCTACTGATACGACAGGTTTATGAAGAATATTCAATCACAGTTATGTTATTCAATTTGTTCTTTTATTTTTCAATTCATTTACCGTCAGTTACAGCATATATTGCTTTAAATTGACAGTCAAAGTAAACGTGACCACGGACTTGTCCGCCATCTTGGATTGTTTTTGGGGAATCTCGATCTCGAAAATAAAAAAAAACACCTTTCAGAGTAGCTATAAAAAAAATTGAGTCGCGGTGTTTTGAATGGGTCGGTCCCGTTACAGCAAACATACAATTTTTTAAGGATGGTCTGATCAGTTATTTTCACCTTTATAGGAGTTATGGAATTTATCACTGTTCGTTATCTTCACCTTTATAGGAGTTATGGAATTTATCACTGTTCGTTATCTTCACCTTTATAGGAGTTATGGAATTTATCACTGTTCGTTATCTTCACCTTTATAGGAGTTATGGAATTTATCACTGTTCGTTATCTTCACCTTTATAGGAGTTATGGAATTTATCACTGTTCGTTATCTTCACCTTTATAGGAGTTATGGAATTTATCACTGTTCGTTATCTTCACCTTTATAGGAGTTATGGAATTTATCACTGTTCGTTATCTTCACCTTTATAGGAGTTATGGAATTTATCACTGTTCATTATCTTCACCTTTATAGGAGTTATGGAATTTATCACTGTTCGTTATCTTCACCTTTTATGTTGTTTATGTTTAATATAAGTGAGTTTTTAGTCTAGAACAGAGAAATGTGATTTAATCCTACCAAATGTGACAGTTGTGCATTTCGTTATTTTTCTCAAGACGCTGAATGATGAAACTGAATATAATGAATGTTGATTTAAATTCAATATAAGGTACGAGTATTGATAACACTCTATATCTTTTATTGGTCATGAAACGCTAACGTGGCGTGACGAGTCTTAAGTCCCAAAAGCATGTAAAATGACATACGTTCACCTGTTTTATGTATAAACAAGAGATACACGAGCCACAAAAACACTAAGCTGGGTTTAAAATATTTGCTCTCAATCAGAATGTGGCACCCGTTGATTGTAGATATACTTGTAGAACTATATCATTTAGACCAGGGAAGGCCATGAATGATTGTACATTAGAAATTGAACAACCTCTCTTCCTTTCTCTCTCGTACTGATATCACCGACGTCCATTGACATTCAGTGGGGGTCATCGTCGAGATATTTGAAGAATGGATTAAGATGGGTGGGACTCCACAATGGTTTAAAATCATTATCCGTTATATTACTATAAAGAATGTATGACTAAAAGGAAGAGAAGAGAGGAAGCGCCCTTAATGCGATTTTAGTATACATGATTTATTTGACTTGATCACAAAATCTGATTGTTGAGGGTACAAGCACATACATCCGATTACTGTCGGGTCACCCGCTGGGTTGAACATCTATTAGAAGGATAACGGAAAGAAATAAATGAGAAATTTCATAATATATATTATGAAAATGAGGTAAGTCCTTGGTATAGGTAAAATATAAAAAAAAAATTCAGTCGAAGATTTCACATTTATTCCAAACCAACTCAAGGCTCTGCAGTGGAATTTAAAAAAACAAACCAAACCGCGCGACCACCAAGACGATGGAATTCTCGCCACGCTGTCACGCGCTCAACGATTACTTGACGTTTCACTAAGGACATCATACAAAATACACATTGCATTTGATTTATTTTATGTAAAGCCCAAAGATTTCAATGAACTCTTATATAAACGTAATTGCCTTAAGTGAAGAAATATCTAAAGAACACGGAAAATGTGCTACATTAATATATACATACATGTACATATAGATTCTATAATATAGAATCTATATGTACATAATATAATTATGTATTATCTAAATATTATTTAATGCTATAAGATGCATGTATATGCCTTTCGCAATAAATAACAAGAGGTACTGTGAGCAATGCTCACTAAGAATAACCCCCCCCCCCCCCCCCGCTTACCCCAATCTTCCAAAGTGTTGTTAATAGGTATAAATTACTTCTTTCCCGAGTGTAAAAATATGGTATGCCTTTGTAGAAGAAAATGGAAGATATAGTCCGAACACAAATCCATGGTGTAAACCTATAATTTGACCTTGAGATCAAAGGTCATAAAGAGGCCATGAATGTACATGACACATATTCTCATGGTGATACACCCATGTCTTATGGTATGGCTATGTCAAAACCCTATAATCAATTTTGACCTGATTTCAAAGTTCAAGGTAATATAGAAGTCATGAAGGTACACGACACATCGTCTCATGGTGATACACTCATGTGTCCAATATGGTATGCCTATGTCAAAGAACAAAGAAGTCGTGGCCCTGACACAAATCCATTGTAAATACCTTTAATTTTGACCTTGAGGTCAAGGTCATATGGATGTCATGAAGGTACCCGACACATTGTCTTATGATAATACACTCATGTGTCAAATATGGTATGCCTATGTCAAAGAACAAAGAAGTTATGGCCCGGACACGAATCCATTGTAAAAAAAAAAAAAAAAACAACCCTTTAATTTTGACCTTAAGGTCAAGGGTCAAGGTCATATAGAGGTCATGAAGGTATTCGACACAACGTCTCATGGTGATCTACCTGTGTGCCAAATATGGTATGCCTATGTCAAAGAACAAAGAAGTTATGGCCCGGACACGAATCTGCACAGACAGACAGACAGAGTGATTCTTGTATACCCCGCCGAACTTCGTTCGGGGGGTATAATTATTATTTTATAGAAACCTGCTAGAGTGGTGCTCTGTTTGACACCTATACACGATATTGATAAAATAGCAATGTAATACATTTATAAGGACTAGGAATGGTCATTAATTCAACAAAATAAATGACGAAAAAAAATTATGCAATATTACGTAATCATTATTATTATTTAGAATTTCTTTCGAATTGCCACACGGTGCTACCCAACAAATGAAACACAATTGTCTCAGCATGAGATATAATCTTTTCGTTTTACATTTCTGTGTCGTCATGTCCTATGTAGAATAGTTCCATCTTTATTTCAGTTTGTAATCCTTTATACATGTATGTTGTTTATGTACATAATTACGTGAGTTTCTAGTCTAGAGCAGAGAAATGAGATTTAATCCTACCAAATGTGACAGTTGTACATTTCGTGATTTTTCACAAGCTGCTGAATGATGAAACTGAATATAATGAATGTTGAATTAAATTCAATATAAGGTACGAGTATTGATAACACTCTATGTCTTTTCTACTGGTTATTCACAAATGAAAGTGTAGTCTGTACACGTCACGTCGAATTTACATTAAAATAGGTCATTCTTTCCATAAAAAAACAATTGATAAAAACATGGGCGCCAGAAACCCATTGGAGTTTTGACCCCCCCCCCCCCCTAACCACTTGAATTTCGATTCTTTACCGACATGGATCTTTTCATCACGCCCTTTACCTGTCGTCCTGTCGTGCTTTGTCGTATTTTAGCCGATAATTGGGATGGCCAATTTAGAATCACTTTCGAAATTGAATGATAGTTGAGAACATTTGTCCTTCAAATGTTGAATTCTATCAAAATAAATAAATAAATAAAACTATCGTAAAATTTGTTCAGTTCAGATGAACCGAAAGATGTAGGGCTCTTCACATATTTTGATGTGTTGAGATATAATTTTTGTACATGTATGCAACACCTACAGAATATATCAGGTATGTACATGATTGTAAATGTGTAGATATCAACGGTATTATGTAAACAACAGCACGAATAGGGGTTCAACACATGAATTTTATCATTTCCAGCCTTGAAATATATAACAGCAATACCACATACATACATGTATGAAAATAACGATAAAATCGTATACTATGTCCAGTTCAACAATTGACCTTTGACCATGTGATCTCAAAATCAATAGGGATCATCTTCTCCTGAAGATGTATCAGTGTACCAAGTTTGATGTCTGTCAAGCAAAGGTTTCTCAGGATATTGAGCCGACAGTATATTCCTATGTCCAGTTTGACCCTTGATCTTTGACCTCAAAATCAATAGAGGTCATCTTCTCCTTAAGATGTACAAGTGTACCAAGTTTGATGTCTGTCAAGCAAAGGGTTCGCAAGATATTGAACGGGCAGTATATTTCTATACCCAGTTTGACCCTTGACCATGTGACCTCACAATCAATAGGGGTCATCTTCTCCTGAAGATGTACTAGTGTACTAAGATTGGTGTCTGTCAAGTAAAGGGTTCTCAAGATATTGAGCGGACAATATATTAATATGTCCAGTTCAACCATTGACTTTTAACCATGTGACCTCAAAATAATAGGTTTATCTTCTACTAATGATGTACCAGTGTACCAAGTTTGATGTCTTTCAAGCAAAGGGTTCTCCAGATATTGAGCGGACAGTATATTCCAATGTCCAGTTTGACCCTTAACTATTGACCATGTGTCCTCAAAATCAATAGGGGTCATCTTCATCTAAATATATACCATGGTATTAAGTTTGATGTCTGTCAAGCAAATGGTTCTGTAGACATTGAGTGGTCAGTATATTCCTATGTCAGTTTGGTCCTTAACCTTTGACCATGTGACCTCAAAATCAATAGGGGTAATCTACTCCTTAGGATGTACCAGTGTATTAAGTTTGATGTCTGTCAAGCAAAGGGTTCTCAAGATATTGAGCGGACAGTATATTCCTATGTCCAGAGTAGATTGACTTTTGACCTGAAAACAATAGGGGTCCAGGGGCCTCCTTGGCCGAGTGGTTAGAGCATCGCGCTCAAAATCACACGGCCTCTCACCTCTGGTCGGCGCGGGTTCGAATCCCGCTCGCGCCGGTAAGTGAGAAAGTTTCCCAGTTTACTTTGGGAAGTTCGGTGCTCTCTTCCCAGGCACATTGTATCTGGGCTCTCTCTTCCACCAATAAAAACTGGGCGCCACCAGATAACTGAAAAATTGTTGAGTGTGGCGGAAACATCAATCAATCAATCAATCAATAGGGGTTCTCTTCTACTCATAAATAACCCACAAATGAAATATCATTATCATCAAGTGAATGGTTCTCAATATATTGAGCGGACAACATGTGGTCTACCGACCGACAGGTGTAAAGCAATATACCTCTCTTCTTTGAAGGGGGGGGGGACATAAAATATTATTTGAAAGTATACCTACAATGACTGTTTCATATAAACCACTACTTCGTCCGATACACGGACATGGGAACGATGATTGCCAAACATAATCGGGTTGCTGAGACTGAGGTCAAGTACAAAGATGGGCCGTGAGTTACTAAACATTACGTTTGTTTAAAATATTTAATGAATGACAATGAGTACTATAAATGTAAGAAAGTAATAATTACGCAAATGTGCCACTTAAATGAAATTTTGATAGTAAATATTTTATACAATTGGCATGTTTACAAATATGATACGTGCTCAGTGCCTCTCTTACGTTTTCTCCCGAACTGGTGACCTCCTAGGTCAAAGAGCAGGAATTACTGACAGGATAAGTGATTCATGAATGGAGCAGGAATCACTGACAGGATAAGTGATTCATGAATGGAGCAGGAATTACTGACAGGATAACAATTATTCATGAATCGACGTTTTCCGCTGATTTTACGGGTTAATTGCTTCTATTAAGTTATATGTTACCGTAAATTAGAAATAAAAATACCCGTTCACTCAAAAATGTATACCATAGGGAAAAAACCGCCCATACATATGAGGATAACTGCATGATCCACCTATTCATTTAACTCGGGGATTGAATTGATTGATTGAATATTGTTTAACGTCCACCTCCATATGAGTGAAAAATTCTGGAGAGGGACGTGAAACAAGGTACAATCAATCAAATACTTGTATGGTAACTTTTGTAATTATATTACTTCAACACACAAGGACAAGGTAGCTCAGTGGTAGAGCGTTCGCCTCGAAACCGGGAGATCGCAAATTCGAACGCTGCGCGTGCCATGGCTGCGTCAAACCTAAGATGTTAACATATATATAGTGATTGCTTCTTCTGCAAACGCTCGGCAGTCATGAGTCTTTTGGACCGGAGGTTCCGTATCGCGAGAGACTGCTACAGCCATGAGCACTAAGCATACATGTAGGTCTAAATTTGTGTTACTTCACCTACAGCTGGTGACGTCTCATTATGAGTGAAACATTCTCGACGGGACGTAAAATAAACAAACAAACACAATACCACGCACAATAAGAGGTTTTGTTCCTCAGAACAAAATATTAAAATTTCAAACAAACTGAACTTGAGGAATTGTTTTACGTAAGGGATACAAGACGAAGATGGTCTATTATGTCAGATACGGGACTGGCACGAGCCGCGTAGCGGCGAATGATCAGTCCCGTATCTGACACAATAGACCATCGAGTCTTGTATCTTACTTAAAACATTGTTCTATCTAAAAACAAATGCATTTAAACGCACACAAAAAACCCACGTACAAATAATCATTGGTATAGACAAATATATTTACACCTTAAGTTTCGTTTCTGATTTGTTTTTAATAATTTTGATATATTAGGAATTCATAAACTTTAATGGCACACAAGGTCAAATCTTGTCTTTAATTCACAAAAAACTGTTAGCTCATCATTTCAATTGTCATAATACGGTACTCCTCAAAACAGGGTTTTGTTCTTCATGGAAAGCGATTCGAACGCTTCTATTGTCTGAAGACTGTACTCAACAAAACTGGTTTTCTTTTTTGGGTGAATGAGGCTACGTAAAGGGTGTACGGAAAGAATCTTTTAGAAAAAACAAAACATTGGTTTCCCACATTCCTTTCTGGGAACCCTGATATGATACTGACACGTAGGCCTATAACTGGTATAAAAACAGAAGCCGCAACCCTCTTTTAGCATTTAGTCCGGGTGCCTTGAAGAAATGGATTCAGATGATTGAAAAGCACATGAGTTTGCGGTAAGATTATTCATTATTTCTGCAGATTCTCCTAAATATATTAACAATTTTTTTGCACATTATTTATTTTGCTTGTTTCATTTTTGTTGTATACAATTATTTTTTTTAATCATTTGTAGCCCCAGAAGTGGAAAATGCAATGCATTTTATCTCATTGCATTTTATCTCAGATCAAAAATCGCTCCTAATGGGAATGTATGGTACGACGTCCCAGTCGGGGTACATCAACTGCAATAGATTGTGGCCAAAATGTTAAAGAGGCAGGATTACAAATCTCTCTTCGGGCTACTGCCGCTACACGCCTATATGCTGCGGGTGTTGACGAGCAACTTATAGCGGAAAAAAGTGGTTACATGTCATCTGTGATTCGCAACTACAAACGCACCTCCGAGGAACAATTACAGAGTGTAAATGATTTGATTCAGAAACCGCCCAGTGTCCCCGCCGGAGCCGAAGAAAGTGAAGCTCAATGAAAGTGTTTCCTATGGATCAGAAAAGGAAATTAACATCACTGCCGGGGATGTAACAGTGAATTTGCGATTTTAATGTGCATGTGTTTAAATGAATGATTGTGACATGGATTTATAACTGTGGTGCCTGAACGATTTCATACACGGTAAAATCGGATTATACATGAAACACTCATTTCGTATAATTTACTGGAATATTTCACGCCTTGAATATTGTATTTGATGTATAATAAATGTTTTCTCGTACAACGAAGAGTGGTCTTTGTTCCTGGTTTTTACTGTCAGTCCCGTATTTCTCATAATATTGGCCTGCTCTTAATAATACTGGACTGCTCTTAATAATACTGGACTATGTTCAGTACAGTATGAAAAATAAAGTACTGTCAAGACAAAGAACTTACGTCACAACAATGTTTTAAGTGTCAAGATATGTAGTACCTTAAATCAAATTCATAATACATTTGAAGCATGTGAGACCTAGTACAATGCATGTACAAGCTTGGTTCCAGAACTGTGGATCTCTGAGGAAATTTGAAACACACCAGAGAGCTACAAACCCGACCCATTTAAACCTTCAATTAACAGAAGTTTTTCTGTGCACGATTGAGGCCTTATATTGCTGTCCAAACATACCTTCAAGCATTCACTAAAGCCCTATGCAAACCGAATATCAAGCTGGAACTTGCTATGTAGCTTCTTTGTGGATCACTCTAGATCATGTATCAATTTTGATCAATATCTACCTCTCTTGCAGGAGTTTTGTCCCTTTATTTAAAAATTATTTTTATATGGAGGGTACATATCAGGCTAACTCTTCCCACAATTTTCAAATGAGGGCCATCGTTTTACAGTGTTTATATGGATATTGAAGATGTGCATGTGGCAAGGATTTTGATTTTATTCAATTTTTGAGAAAAATACAGGTTGTTGAACTTGGTCCGTTTTGAGGAAATATTACATGGGGAGTACATGATTTGCCCGGTGAACTCCTCCAACAGTTTTCAAGCGAGAACCTTCTTGATTTACAGAGTAATTATATGGGTAATGAAGATATGCATGTGACAAATTGAAGGATTTTGATTTTCTTCAATTTCTGAGAAAATTTACAGGTTGTCAGTTTTGAGGAATTACTACATAGAGAGTACATGATTTGTCTGATTTTTCTTCCACAGTTTTCAAGTGAGAAACTTCTTATTTTACAGAGTATTTGTATGGGTATGGTGATGAGCATGAGTTTGATTTTCTTCAATTTTTGAGAAAATTACAGGTTGTTCGACTTAGTCAATTTTGAGGAAGTATTATATTAAATAAAGGGCATGATTTGTCCTTTTAACTCCGCTCACAGTTTAGAAGCTAGGGTATTTGTAAATAACTTGAAGATGTGCATAGTGCAAGGATTTTTCCAATTTTATTTGATGATTTAAACATTTACAGGTTGTTGAACTTGGTCAGATTTGAGGAAATATTTTCCACACAGAGCTCTTGGTTTGTCTATCTACCTCTTGTCACAGTTTTAAGCTAAGACCCTTTAGTAATACAATGCAAAGAGTATGTCACAGCCTGATGATGGCTGATACTACCTGAAGCAAAGTTATACAAATTATGGCTTAAGAAAAACACCCTATGTAAGCATTTTCACGGGCGTATTATGTACCGTTTGCGGTACTCTTGTTAACATTATATGCAGTACAGGGGCTGGTCCAGGAATTGTGGTTACAGGGGGCGCCACTTTATGACGTAAGGGGTTTGGGAGCCGCATTGAGGCCCCCAGTGGATCCAGGGCGAATCCCTGGTGGGGGCCAGGGGGCGAAGCTCTCGGAAGCTCCTGGATTTTTACAGATTTTGTAGGGCTTGAAATATGTCTCCCATTTAGTCATTTGTACTATTTTCTATCATTTTTGATAAGATGAAATTAATAAATTGACACAAATTTTAAGGGTTTTTGGAAAAAATTAAGTTCTCCCAATATAGTAATTCAAGAAATCAAAAGATTTTGTCATTTATTTCTCCGGGAATGGAAGAAATTATTGCTTCTTTTATCGTTTAGTACATTTCCTTAAACAAGATACGACGATTTACCTTAAATTTGAAAATTTTAAAGGACATATCTCATGTTTTCAAAGTATACAATATTACATGAATTTTGTCTTCTTTATGCTTATAGTAATTAATTCTAATAGTTCGTTCGCCGAAATTTTGCGATAATTAACCACAATACAGACTTAAATCTAAGTCCCGATTTCAAAAAGTCAAGTTAATTAGGTAGGTAGTCACGTGGTACAGTGACGTCACATGCGCTCTTCGGATTGTGACAGTACTGCGAGATATTATTAAAAACTCAACTTTTAGGGGCCTAATTAATTTACCATGGGCAACATTTAAATCGATGTTGATAAATTGTCCGAGTTTTATGTGTTCACCACCAGTGAACACATATAACGATGTAAATACCCAAATATAGCGAGTATAGCGTGTATGAAATCGGCAAAATTGTGAGTAAATAATGTTTATATGGGTCGCTGTCTACAAACTGTTTGGGGATGTTATTCCTTTATACATCTGTAATTGGCGCTGTTTTTCTAAAATAAACAGTGCAATCATTATTTATTTTTGGATTACACAAATTATGATACGTTAAATTGTTGACAACTAGGCCCTATGCCAAGCTATTGTCACGCGCGCATTTCGGAAAGAAAGAAAAAGACAACACACACACACATCAATAAAAATATTCAAATTTAAAGTGGTAATCACATTATTTTATTTTGATAAAGCAATCTTATTACTATTTTTGAATTGTGATCTGCACGTCTTTAGGAAGTACGAAGTGGGAGCACGGCGTTATAGCCTACTGACGCAGTCAAGATGCTACGAGTTCAATAAAGAAATAATTTTATAATTCAATTTAAAGTTAGGACATACAATATTCTATTATTTGTATAATTAAAAGTTCAATTATTTTGTATCTTTATTTTTTGTTGTTGTAAATCTACCAGTTGGTAGAAGTTACATTGTATCGTCGATATATGTTGTTACAAGGTGAAGGTCAGTTGATCCGAGTGTGTATTGAATTTGAAGAGCAAAACAGAATGTATGCTATAGGCCTACCAGTGCTTATAGCTTCGATATATCCATTTTCTCGCAGTTTATCAGAGTCATGTTTGAAAAGGTGACTGGGTGTGTTTTTAAAGGTAAAGTTCTTGCTCCAACAAAAAAATTATCCCCATCTTTTTTCTCGTACCTTCCTTCGAAAAATTGAAAAATACTCAGTCTAAATCCTTTCTACCGACAACTAGTACACCCGAGCACGGCACAAAACATCTTAATGCATTATTATTTACAAGCCGTTAACGTGACAATTGGTTTTTTGTCGATTAAATCTAATCTGTTTATGAAATGGCTAATATATGTTTTCAAACCCGAGGGCGCATATGACGTCACACAAAATGGCGCGTAAACTAGCGAAAGAAAATATGCATATCGCAAGATTTGAATTTCATCGCTTTCAAACTCGAAAACTACGCAAAATATTTCATTTAAAACACATTTAAAGTAGTTTTAGGCATAAAAAGAGTTAATTTTGATGAAAAAATGAAAAAGTTTAGAAACATGCGTTGTGTCCTTTAAGGGGTGGGCTACGCCCCCTTAGATCCGCCACTGCAGTGTGCATTTACATAGATCAAGCGATTGCTAACGTATAATGATTCTGGGAAAGCAATATACAAACACTCCATATGTATATCATATTCATATTTTGACATTCAATGAATCTTTTCTCTGATATTTCTTTTAAAATTGACATTGCTTTCAACTGAGACAATGAGCGCATGTTTGTTGCAAACTAGTTCGATCCAGTTTTTTAGTACTACCTATTTGTGTAATCATTACCAAATAGGGAGCGTCATCAAGGTCAAAAGGTGCTCTGTTTAACGTAACGAATAGGTTAACCTTATGATATTTTAGCACTTTAAACTAGTTCACATTTTAGAACAATACATATAAATATAACCAATGAAGTGTCTTTCTTTGTTGTTTCATTAGGTGATGAAGGTAGCAATCACTGCAGAAAAAATCGCTTACGCGAATTATGCATTTTTTCTGCAATCCTAGAAATTTATTGTTTAAATATAATTCATTGTAGAGACATGAATCGCTTCCAAATATTCTCTAACATAAATCTCTTATGGTTTTTATTATCGATAGTCTGAAAAATATTCATGGATATACACGTATGTATGAGAATGTGTTAACATTTGGTTTATAATTTTTAAGTTGAACATCTATCTGTTTTTGAAATACTATATTTGACTTTTTTTTCGTCATATGTATATATATTACTTTAGTCGTTATTAATTAGCGTTATTAATTAGGGATGTTTCATGTCCGTTAGATGATATGGTACACTTTAATAATGCATAAATTATAAACTTTGTGTGACCATCCTTCATTTATTGATTCAACGATTAATTGAGGAATTTCCTTTCCTTTAAATGAAGACATATTTTCCATTCCGATCGTGTTTGAACAGAGAGATTTATCGTGATGCACTTGATTTAAAGATTTTTATCGTGATGTACTTGATTATGCATTCATACACAATATCGCATTAATCAGAACCACTTAATCTTCACACTATGCACATTGATCACTGTACACGATGTACAGGTGTGGTGATCTAGTGTATGCATTTAGGCGGAAGTCTTCAACCGAGGAGGTAAAGAAGGCACTCACACTAAAGGTGGAGACAAATGGGCATGAATATGTGAAAATGTTGCCCCCCTCCTGGTATAGTAGATATGCAATAAGAATCAACATGATTAACAAGTAAAAATTACCGATGTAACTCTGAAACCAATGATGATATTTAACCTGATTCCATATCATTGTACTTTAAATGTCCTTGAAAGTATCGAACCATGACATTCGAGATTGCTGAGCCCCACTTTTCAAGTGACAAAATTTTGCTCCCTACCTGGTGCAGTTAGGCCTGGTTCCCACTCTGTATCAATATTTACGTTTCTCAGTACAACTGTACTGTATATTATATCTCGAACACTTCTAGTATACCGGTCCCAAAACATGGCGCTAAAATAATTACCGCCGAAGGTGGTTTAGTACATGTATATGCCATCGCCTGAGCGAACGGTAGAAAAGTTAAATTCACAAAAAATCGCAAAACTAAATGCAAAAAATCCCTTGTGTAAAATGAAGTTTAAAATACTGTGTTTTAAACACAGTTTTATTTTAAACTTCGAAATAAAAACAGAATGCAAAACAACGTGCTTTTTATGTTCCAAAATAGATCTGAACCGTTGTTTAGGAAATTGTTACGTATGCGTTCTTCACGTCACTGATGTTGAAGTAAGCAAACTGAAACTGATTTGGGATTGAGAAAGGATATTAATTCTTCCTATTTCATGATAAAATATTTTAGCAACCAATGAGAAAAAAAACCTTTAAAAATATTCTATCGACAATTTAGCCCGCAGATACTTCGAAATAGGGACCGCTCTAACATCCCTACTTTTATCATTATAATTCGTTTTATCAATATTTATATTAAATGCGCATCTGGTACCGTATAAGTTTTACATTATGACCCCTGGGTCGAGGCCTCTGCTGGTGGACTGTTAGTCCCCGAGGGTCTCTACAGCCCAGTAGCTAAGTACTTCGTTACTAGCTTGAAAATACGGATGTATATTTAATTGCTGTGGTAAAATTTAGAAATTCATTCCAAAATTAAGGATTATCTCTCTCACGCATAGCTCTTATCCTTAGACGAATTTGACTCCACTTTTTTTTTTTGGCACACTGTTTTCCCCTAAAATAGCTCTAAACTTCATCGTTATTTCGGATTTCAAACATTTCGGTTGAGCATCACTGAAGAGATGTTATTTGTCGAATTGCGCATCTGGAGCATCAAAATTGGTACCGTATAAGTTTTACATTGTTAACTCATATGGTCAGATTGACTTGTTGGGGGCTGCTGCCCCAAACTCCCGCTTAATTATAATCAAATATCGATGGACTCTCAAATAAAATATATTCCACTTTTCACATCTCGGCATCTGAGGCGGATATGCAAATGGCGGTATGTTTACATGAATGATGATAAGAAAAGTTACATGAGGTAAGACATTGACAGAGTTGGTTCTAAACTATAGGCCTTTCCGAAAACGTGAGTTATCTCTCTTTGTATTCTTACACTTAGTGTGAATATGACAACTTCCGGGTAGTAACACACTCAGACTGCGCATATATTATAAGAGTTATATATTAGTATGGGTGCTACCAAAATCGAAAACAGTTGAAATCATTTGTACGAGAGTAAGAAAATATTAATGGAAACAAAAACGAATTTCTTGATCGAGTCGGGTGTGATTTTTCGGGGGTGGGGGGTTGGGTAAAAATTAAATTGGAAATCACGCAGACATTCATTTGTTTACATATATGTCTCCAATAACGACTGACATAATTATTTTGTATGAAATCAGAACAGAACTTCTGATTCTCAAGAAATGATGGCAACTCATCAACTCAACGCTCGGGTTTTTACGAGGATCGACACGTGCAAAGATCTTGCATAACATGCCCCCCCCCCCCCCCCTTCTTTCCAAAATAAAAAAAAATCAATTAGGAAATCAACACTCTCATTGTTTTATCAGGGCTAAAATTATTCCACCACTACCAATCGACTCTTTCAAAAATAAACCAGATTGCAATGTTTGGGTAACTTTCTCCAAAGTACCTGGACGTGTTCATTCTGTGTGCAAATCATTTGTACACTGCAGCATGAAGCTGGAATTGTTCATATCAACTGATATGTTTAAAATGCAGAAAAATAGGTAATAAAATAAAAAAAAAATTAAATTAATTTTGTTCAATATTGCTCGATTGATATAAATCATTTTTCTTAGACCTGTGTGATCCCGGGGTGGGTGAGGGGGGTGCCATATTCTCAAATGTACTCTCTGGGGAAAGGTAAGTTTAACCCCCAATAGAATGCTTTTGACGTCTCTGTATCTTCCCTCTTTTATTCATTTTAGCCCCCTTGAAATGTACTTGATTATGTATAGGCACGTATCGTGTCATAACAGAAATTGCAATGACAGATTTAGACACACACCCCCTTTTCGCCACGAATTTACAAAATAATTTGAGTAAAACTCCAAATATTTTACCCAAAATTGCTGTATTTACAGGTACATACTCCTGCCGACTATAAATTCATGGCGTTCAATATTATAAGTTATTTTATTTGTAAAACGTTGCATGTGTAAATATCAGTTTAAAGATGGTTTGTGACGACGAATTTATTTATGGTTATAATACTTGTATTTGAAACTGTATAAAATTTGTGGGCAGACAGCTGGGAATCTGTCAGTGGCCTCTCACTTACAAGTACAGGCTGGGATAAATTTTACTCGCCAATCAGAGAGATGGACATTTTCAAAATCCAGATGTGTCAGTCCGACATACCTAGACGTTCATCGTGGCAGAACTTTTATCGCTGAATGTACTACATTGATATTGAACAAGTGACTTCTGATATTCTTTTATAAACCTGACTGTATTAAAACACGCGGGCTAAAGATCCTGAGGAAATGTATGCAATATATGATATATACTAATTTCAGTCATAAAATGTGTGAAATCTTGGAAAATGGGGGGGGGGGGGTAGTTACTGTAAATATTAAAATGCATTTATAACCGATGAGCTGTATAGCTTAAGGAAATAAAGAAACTGAATCTGAATAATCTAACTGCGTCTCGGGACAGGTCCGGCGTAGGAAATTACATCACTTTAACGATAGAGCATTCTATATTGGGGAGGGGGGTGTCCTCCTCTACTTACAACATTAATTTTCTATTATTTTTACATGCAAAGTTGATTATTTTTACGTGTATGAAGTAAACTTATGCATTGGGATTTTTTATTAACGTTAACATATTTGTTGGCGTGATTACTGTAAAATTATACAGCAATATCTTTGCGGCCTTCTTCACTGTTGATAATGACGCTTCTCGAATATACTACCCGGAAGTTTTAAACTACTGTTAAGCAAGCGCACTACATTCCGGATCAAGGAAAGATAACTCATGTTTTCGGATTGGCCTATAGGGGACTAATTATCATATTATATCGAACTTTCCGCCAAAAATTGCAAGCGATGCAGCTAGTAAATGGCGTGATATACCTTGTGAATATTATGTTAAGAGAAAGACAATTATTTTGTTATAGATATTTAAAACATCGATTGCCTATAGAATATGAGTACAGGCAGAGCGTAGCTGATCGGAGGGATGCTATTAACAGTATAGTTGACAGGTTATTATTAATCAGTACTATTGAGGTTAATAGTGACTTAATTAATGTATTAAGTAACAGAAAATATTATTATAAAACGATAGCCCAATATGGAGCTCGCTACCCAACCGGGATGACCAGGCTTCGATTCTCGATCACTGCCCCGCGTCAAACTTAAAACGTTCAACATTTTTAATGACCGTTTCTTTGCCAAATGTCTAGCAGTAGAGGCGAAAGTTACGGAAGGCGTTGCTACGATGAATAAATCTCAGTGCTAAGACAGTATGAGCCATGCATAGGTCAAATTAAAGTACTTTACCTAAAGTGTCCTAACCACTGGGCTACTTAATCAATGTGATTTCTTGCTTGAATTTGTACGTTTCCTTATCTTTATAGAATCTAATGATGCAGACAGACAGATGAAACATTTCGTCTTCAATGGAAGAGCACAACAAACAGTCTGAGAACATAATACAGCTACCTTTGAAAACTCCGGTGAAAACTTAGATTGACTTATGAACTGTCAGCCAAAATCAAAACCATGGAAACAAACTACCTCAAAAATACTGCTCTTCTTACTGCTCATTATAAGGGTAAAAAGTTCAAGCACAACGTTATCCACAACAACTGCAGACGACAGCACCGTGATGGACGCCACTGTGTCTACCCCACAGACTGTGTTCACTTCCACAAGCGCTAACGATTCTACTTCGTCTGAAGGCAAGTTTTACTTTTTATGCTACAAATCTATTACCTTTTGAATAAAAATTAAATTACATCTACTAAATGTTAGTACCCGGTATGTTCAACGAGTACATGGTGATTTCAGTTTGTATTATCTGCATCCTTTCTACATCATTTTATACATATAACATTTATAGTAAGGTATCCAGTAAAGGCGTTTATGTGATGTGACAGATTTCCTGTGCGTTACTAGTACCCTATCTTAATCCTCGGAGTTACATACATGTTTACATTCTGTAAGGTCTTTTCACACTGTATACTCTATTTCAAGGGCGATAACTCTCGGTATAAACCTTGAATAATCCCCTCTGTCATAATAGCAATTTGCCGTGTACAAGTGATTATCACATGAATTTTGAATCCTTGTATCATATATATATATATATATATATATATATATATATATATATATATATATATATATAACTGTGACGAAATTCAAGTATTATAGCCATCTCCATTCATAGTTTGCACTATATTCAGAAGTTTATGTAGTGATTTAACTATATATAGTGATATGAGATATGATGCATTTAAGGAAATTATTCTATAGTTTGTTTTATTATGATATGATAGTCAATGAAGCATGATGGTGATTATGAAATCTATGTTGAACACGAAAAGATATTAAAAAGAAATTCGTCTTATTTTGTAATGTGAATGATTTTATGTCAAGTTAAAAAGAAAAGAGAAAAACAGAATTGATTTGTCCTTGACAGGACGTTGATTTCAAGTTTTGAGCATCTTATGATAGAAAATCTGGCTCGAGTCAGTTTACACTTTATAATCCACGAAGCATAAAAGTATCAACTGACCCAAACCAGATTGTAAAGCATAATGTAAAACTTATACGGTACCAATTTTGATGCATCAGATGCGCATTTCGACAAATAATATGTAGAAACTACAATGTCTTCGACAGTGGGTAGCACAATTTCAGAAACAGGTGCAACAACAACGACAGCTAATGCTAGCACAACGGTGTCTGAATCTACAAGCGCAGTTGAAAGTACAACTGAAAGCACCACAACTGAAGGCAGTACATTTACATCTGCAGATACATCAACATCTACAACTTTAGAAATAACTACATCAACACCAGAAAACACGGAATCTTCGACAGAAGGAAGCACAACAATGGAAATCACCTCCACAAGTACACAGGCAAGCTCTACAACAGAATCAGGCGTATCATCAACTACTACTGATGGTAGCACAACAACTGCAAAATCTACAAGCGCCGTTGAGACTACGACTGAAGCCTTCACAGGTGAAGCCAGTACATCTACATCCGGAGCGACACCAACATCCACAATTCCAGAAACAACTACTACAACAGCAGAAACTACAATGTCTTCGACAATGGGTAGTACCATTTCAGAAACAAGTGCAGCAACAACAACAACAACTGAACCTAGCACAACGACGACTGAATCTACAAGTGCAGTTGAAAGTACAACTGAAAGCACCACAACTGAAGCCAGTACATCTACATCTGCAGAGACATCAACATCTACAACTTTAGAAATAACTACATCAACACCAGACAACACAGAATCTTCGACAGAAGGAAGCACAACAATGGAAATGACCTCCACAAGTACACAGGCAAGCTCTACGACAGAACCAGACGCATCCTCGACTACTACTGATGGTAGCACAACAACTGCACAATCTACAAGCGCAACTGAGACTACGACTGAAGCCTTCACAACTGAAGCCGTCGCAACTGAAGCCAGTACATCTACATCCGCAGCGACACCATCATCCACAATTCCAGAAACAACTACTACAACAGGAGAAACTACAATGTCTTCGACAATGGGTAGTACAATTTCAGAAACAAGTGCAGCAACAACAACAACAACTGAACCTAGCACAACGATGACTGAATCTACAAGTGCAGTTGAAAGTACAATTGAAAGCACCACAACTGAAGCCAGTACATCTACGTCCTCAGTAACATTAACATCAACAAGTGCAGAAATAACTACCATAACACTAGACGCCACGGAACCGTCAATAGTCGGCAGCACAACTGCAGAAATAACTTCCACCAGTACTGAGACCATTTCCACAACAGAGGCAAGTGCAACAACAACTACTATTGATGCTAGCACAACCACTGCACAATCTACAAGCGCCGTTGAGACTACGACTGAAGCCGTCACAGGTGAAGCCAGTACATCTACATCCGCAGTGACACCAACATCTACAATTCCAACTAGAACAACAGTAGAAACCATGGGGTCGTCGACAGTGAGTAGCACAGCTGCTGCAGAAATCACCTCCAGTAGTGCACAGTCTATCTCCACAACAGAAACAGGTGCAACAACAACTACAACTTATGCTAGCACAACCTTGGCTGAATCTACAAGCGCATCTGAAACTACCACTGAAGGCATCACACCTGAAGCCAGCACATCTACATCCACAGGCACGCCAACATCAACAACTGCAGAGATTGCTAGCATAACAGTAGAAACTACTGAATCGTCGACAGCCGGTGATGGTAGCACAACAACTGCACAATCTACAAGCGCAACTGAGACTACGACTGAAGCCTTCACAACTGAAGCCGTCACAACTGAAGCCAGTACATCTACATCCGCAGCGACACCAACATCCACAATTCCAGAAACAACTACTACAACAGCAGAAACTACAATGTCTTCGACAATGGATAGTACAATTTCAGAAACAAGTGCAGCAACAATTGAACCTAGCACAACGGCAACTGAATCTACAAGTGCAGTTGAAAGTACAACTGAAAGCACCACAACTGAAGCCAGTACATCTACATCTGCAGAGACATCAACATCTACAACTTTAGAAATAACTACATCAACACCAGACAACACGGAATCTTCGACAGAAGGAAGCACAACAATACAAATCAACTCTACAAGTACACAGGCAAGCTCTACAACAGAATCAGGCGCATCATCGACTACTACTGATGGTAGCACAACAACTGCACAATCTACAATCGCAACTGAGACTACGACTGAAGCCTTCACAACTGAAGCCGTCGCAACTGAAGCCAGTACATCTACATCCGCAGCGACACCATCATCCACAATTCCAGAAACAACTACTACAACAGGAGAAAATACAATGTCTTCGACAATGGGTAGTACAATTTCAGAAACAAGTGCAGCAACAACAACAACAACTGAACCTAGCACAACGATGACTGAATCTACAAGTGCAGTTGAAAGTACAATTGAAAGCACCACAACTGAAGTCAGTACATCTACGTCATCAGTAACATTAACATCAACAAGTGCAGAAATAACTACCATAACACTAGACGCCACGGAACCGTCAATAGTCGGCAGCACAACTGCAGAAATAACTTCCACCAGTACTGAGACCATTTCCACAACAGAGGCAAGTGCAACAACAACTACTATTGATGCTAGCACAACCACTGCACAATCTACAAGCGCCGTTGAGACTACGACTGAAGCCGTCACAGGTGAAGCCAGTACATCTACATCCGCAGTGACACCAACATCTACAATTCCAACTAGCACAACAGTAGAAACCATGGGGTCGTCGACAGTGAGTAGCACAGCTGCTGCAGAAATCACCTCCAGTAGTGCACAGTCTATCTCCACAACAGAAACAGGTGCAACAACAACTACAACTGATGCTAGCACAACCTTGGCTGAATCTACAAGCGCATCTGAAACTACCACTGAAGGCATCACACCTGAAGCCAGCACATCTACATCCACAGGCACGCCAACATCAACAACTGCAGAGATTGCTAGCATAACAGTAGAAACTACTGAATCGTCGACAGCCGGTGATGGTAGCACAACAACTGCACAATCTACAAGCGCAACTGAGACTACGACTGAAGCCTTCACAACTGAAGCCGTCACAACTGAAGCCAGTACATCTACATCCGCAGCGACACCAACATCCACAATTCCAGAAACAACTACTACAACAGCAGAAACTACAATGTCTTCGACAATGGATAGTACAATTTCAGAAACAAGTGCAGCAACAATTGAACCTAGCACAACGGCAACTGAATCTACAAGTGCAGTTGAAAGTACAACTGAAAGCACCACAACTGAAGCCAGTACATCTGCATCTGCAGAGACATCAACATCTACAACTTTAGAAATAACTACATCAACACCAGACAACACGGAATCTTCGACAGAAGGAAGCACAACAATACAAATCAACTCTACAAGTACACAGGCAAGCTCTACAACAGAATCAGGCGCATCATCGACTACTACTGATGGTAGCACAACAACTGCACAATCTACAAGCGCAACTGAGACTACGACTGAAGCCTTCACAACTGAAGCCGTTGCAACTGAAGCCAGTACATCTACATCCGCAGCAACACCATCCTCCACAATTCCAGAAACAACTACTACAACAGCAGAAACTACAATGTCTTCCACAATGGATAGTACAATTTCAGAAACAAGTGCAGCAACAACTGAACCTAGCACAACGGCAACTGAATCTACAAGTGCAGTTGAAAGTACAACTGAAAGCACCACAACTGAAGCCAGTACATCTGCATCTGCAGAGACATCAACATCTACAACTATAGAAATAACTACATCAACACCAGACAACACGGAATCTTCGACAGAAGGAAGCACAACAATACAAATCAACTCTACAAGTACACAGGCAAGCTCTACAACAGAATCAGGCGCATCATCGACTACTACTGATGGTAGCACAACAACTGCACAATCTACAAGCGCAACTGAGACTACGACTGAAGCCTTCACAACTGAAGCCGTTGCAACTGAAGCCAGTACATCTACATCCGCAGCGACACCATCATCCACAATTCCAGAAACAACTACTACAACAGCAGAAACTACAATGTCTTCCACAATGGATAGTACAATTTCAGAAACAAGTGCAGCAACAACTGAACCTAGCACAACGGCAACTGAATCTACAAGTGCAGTTGAAAGTACAACTGAAAGCACCACAACTGAAGCCAGTACATCTACATCTGCAGAGACATCAACATCTACAACTTTAGAAATAACTACATCAACACCAGACAACACCGAATCTTCGACAGAAGGAAGCACAACAATGGAAATGACCTCCACAAATACACAGGCAAGCTCTACGACAGAATCAGGCGCATCCTCGACTACTACTGATGGTAGCACAACAACTGCACAATCTACAAGCGCAACTGAGACTACGACTGAAGCCTTCACAACTGAAGCCGTCGCAACTGAAGCCAGTACATCTACATCCGCAACGACACCATCATCCACAATTCCAGAAACAACTACTACAACAGGAGAAACTACAATGTCTTCGACAATGGGTAGTACCATTCCAGAAACAAGTGCAACAACAACAACAACAACTGAACCTAGCACAACGGCGACTGAATCTACAAGCGCAGTTGAAAGTACAATTGAAAGCACCACAACTGAAGCCAGTACATCTACGTCCTCAGTAACATTAACATCAACAAGTGCAGAAATAACTACCACAACACTAGACGCCACGGAACCGTCAATAGTCGGCAGCACAACTGCAGAAATAACTTCCACCAGTACTGAGACCATTTCCACAACAGAGGCAAGTGCAACAACAACTACTATTGATGCTAGCACAACCACTGCACAATCTACAAGCGCCGTTGAGACTACGACTGAAGCCGTCACAGGTGAAGCCAGTGCATCTACATCCGCAGTGACACCAACATCTACAATTCCAACTAGCACAACAGTAGAAACCATGGGGTCGTCGACAGTGAGTAGCACAGCTGCTGCAGAAATCACTTCCAGTAGTGCACAGTCTATCTCCACAACAGAAACAGGTGCAACAACAACCACAACTAATGCTAGCACAACCTTGGCTGAATCTACAAGCGCATCTGAAACTACCACTGAAGGCATCACACCTGAAGCCAGCACATCTACATCCGCAGGCACGCCAACATCAACAACTGCAGAGATTGCTAGCATAACAGTAGAAACTACGGAATCGTCGACAGCCGGCATCACAACTGCTGATCCCACGTCCACGAGTTCACAGGCTAGCACAACAACACAGGCAGGCACAACAACAACCAGTACTGACGCTAGCACCTCAGCTGCAGATACTTCAAGCACAGCAGAGACTACATCAGAATCAATCACATCTGAACCCACTACATCTACTTCTGGATCCACTACTGCATCAACAATTGTTGATACTACCAGTTCTTCTGAAGGCAAGTTGCCTTTTCATATTTTATTATGTGGTTTGTTTGATAACAAAGAGATGTGTGGTATTAGTGACAAATGCAACCCCTTTATAATGTATAAGTGATATTCTGTAAACTTTTATTCAAAGTTACGATATGAATGCTGTTACGAAGGAATAACTAATAGGATACAGAGTGATCCTATATATTTCATTTTCAGCATTTCCTCCTTGACGTGTTTTAATCATGATATATCAGGCACATTCTGTTATAATTTTTTAAATATCCGTTTTAATACTACTAACTCTTTCTTCTGCCAGTCATCATTCTTTTCTTTTACCTTCTCCTTTGAGGGTTACAGGGATTACGATGTTTGTTCCGCTCTTCGAGATTCTAAGCATTGCTTAATTAGTCGTTCTCCTGAATCCATGCAATACGTTTGGTCAAAGCAGGAGTTTGTCTAGATAACCCACAATAATGTACACCGTGAAATAATCGTAATCTGCGTAGAAATTCACATTTACGTGCTAGATGTGGATGATTTTGCGTCCTGAAAGAAATATACACACTACTGTGTGGAATGAGAATATACTTGTAACTACTGTACAAATAAGAAAACACAGCCTCTTCTTTTTTCAGAATGTGATTTTAAGAAACATAATTTGTGAAACACTTAACTAATGATAATATAAAATGAAAAGCATACATTTACATAGGGACAACACCTGCGAGTTCTACCATCAGCATAACAGTAGCAGAAACTACAAGTACATCTGAAACAACAACTGAAGCCATCCCAACTGAGCCCAGTGCAACTACAACAGGGACAAGCAGTACATCTACAATTGCAGATATAACTAGCACAACATTACACACCACGGAGTCGTCGTCAGTCGGAAGCACAACAGTACAACCGACTTCAACGAGTACACTGGTTAGCACAACAACAGAGCAAGGCACAACAAGTACTGTTGACTCAAGCACAACAGTTGCAGAACCCACAATCACAGTTGAAACCACAACCGAAACCTTCACAACTGAAGCCAGTACATCTACATCCACAGAGACACCAACATCTACAACTTTAGAAATAACTACATCAACACCAGACAACACGGAATCTTCGACAGAAGGAAGCACAACAATCGAAATCACCTCCACAAGTACACAGGCAAGCTCTACAACAGAATCAGGCGCATCATCAACTACTAGTGATGGTAGCACAACAACTGCACAATCTACAAGCACAACTGAGAGTATGACTGAAGCCGTCACAACTGAAGCCAGTACATCTACATCCGCAGCGACACCATCCTCCACAATTCCAGAAACAACTACTACAACAGCAGAAACTACAATGTCTTCGACAATGGATAGTACAATTTCAGAAACAAGTGCAGCAACAACTGAACCTAGCACAACGGCAACTGAATCTACAAGTGCAGTTGAAAGTACAACTGAAAGCACCACAACTGAAGCCAGTACATCTGCATCTGCAGAGACATCAACATCTACAACTTTAGAAATAACTACATCAACACCAGACAACACGGAATCTTCGACAGAAGGAAGCACAACAATACAAATCAACTCTACAAGTACACAGGCAAGCTCTACAACAGAATCAGGCGCATCATCGACTACTACTGATGGTAGCACAACAACTGCACAATCTACAAGCGCAACTGAGACTACGACTGAAGCCTTCACAACTGAAGCCGTTGCAACTGAAGCCAGTACATCTACATCCGCAGCGACACCATCATCCACAATTCCAGAAACAACTACTACAACAGCAGAAACTACAATGTCTTCCACAATGGATAGTACAATTTCAGAAACAAGTGCGGCAACAACAACAACAACAACTGAACCTAGCACAACGACGACTGAATCTACAAGTGCAGTTGAAAGTACAACTGAAAGCACCACAACTGAAGCCAGTACATCTACATCTGCAGAGACATCAACACCTACAACTTTAGAAATAACTACATCAACACCAGACAACACCGAATCTTCGACAGAAGGAAGCACAACAATGGAAATGACCTCCACAAATACACAGGCAAGCTCTACGACAGAATCAGGCGCATCCTCGACTACTACTGATGGTAGCACAACAACTGCACAATCTACAAGCGCAACTGAGACTACGACTGAAGCCTTCACAACTGAAGCCGTCGCAACTGAAGCCAGTACATCTACATCCGCAGCGACACCATCATCCACAATTCCAGAAACAACTACTACAACAGGAGAAACTACAATGTCTTCGACAATGGGTAGTACCATTTCAGAAACAAGTGCAGCAACAACAACAACTGAACCTAGCACAACGGCGACTGAATCTACAAGCGCAGTTGAAAGTACAATTGAAAGCACCACAACTGAAGCCAGTACATCTACGTCCTCAGTAACATTAACATCAACAAGTGCAGAAATAACTACCACAACACTAGACGCCACGGAACCGTCAATAGTCGGCAGCACAACTGCAGAAATAACTTCCACCAGTACTGAGACCATTTCCACAACAGAGGCAAGTGCAACAACAACTACTATTGATGCTAGCACAACCACTGCACAATCTACAAGCGCCGTTGAGACTACGACTGAAGCCGTCACAGGTGAAGCCAGTGCATCTACATCCGCAGTGACACCAACATCTACAATTCCAACTAGCACAACAGTAGAAACCATGGGGTCGTCGACAGTGAGTAGCACAGCTGCTGCAGAAATCACTTCCAGTAGTGCACAGTCTATCTCCACAACAGAAACAGGTGCAACAACAACCACAACTGATGCTAGCACAACCTTGGCTGAATCTACAAGCGCATCTGAAACTACCACTGAAGGCATCACACCTGAAGCCAGCACATCTACATCCGCAGGCACGCCAACATCAACAACTGCAGAGATTGCTAGCATAACAGTAGAAACTACGGAATCGTCGACAGCCGGCATCACAACTGCTGATCCCACGTCCACGAGTTCACAGGCTAGCACAACAACACAGGCAGGCACAACAACAACCAGTACTGACGCTAGCACCTCAGCTGCAGATACTTCAAGCACAGCAGAGACTACATCAGAATCAATCACATCTGAACCCACTACATCTACTTCTGGATCCACTACTGCATCAACAATTGTTGATACTACCAGTTCTTCTGAAGGCAAGTTGCCTTTTCATATTTTATTATGTGGTTTGTTTGATAACAAAGAGATGTGTGGTATTAGTGACAAATGCAACCCCTTTATAATGTATAAGTGATATTCTGTAAACTTTTATTCAAAGTTACGATATGAATGCTGTTACGAAGGAATAACTAATAGGATACAGAGTGATCCTATATATTTCATTTTCAGCATTTCCTCCTTGACGTGTTTTAATCATGATATATCAGGCACATTCTGTTATAATTTTTTAAATATCCGTTTTAATACTACTAACTCTTTCTTCTGCCAGTCATCATTCTTTTCTTTTACCTTCTCCTTTGAGGGTTACAGGGATTACGATGTTTGTCCCGCTCTTCGAGATTCTAAGCATTGCTTAATTAGTCGTTCTCCTGAATCCATGCAATACGTTTAGTCAAAGCAGGAGTTTGTCTAGATAACCCACAATAATGTACACCGTGAAATAATCGTAATCTGCGTAGAAATTCACATTTACGTGCTAGATGTGGATGATTTTGCGTCCTGAAAGAAATATACACACTACTGTGTGGAATGAGAATATACTTGTAACTACTGTAATCCAAACGTTTCCAAAGACCAAATAAGAAAACACAGCCTCTTCTTTTTTCAGAATGTGATTTTAAGAAACATAATTTGTGAAACACTTAACTAATGATAATATAAAATGAAAAGCATACATTTACATAGGGACAACACCTGCGAGTTCTACCATCAGCATAACAGTAGCAGAAACTACAAGTACATCTGAAACAACAACTGAAGCCATCCCAACTGAGCCCAGTGCAACTACAACAGGGACAAGCAGTACATCTACAATTGCAGATATAACTAGCACAACATTACACACCACGGAGTCGTCGTCAGTCGGAAGCACAACAGTACAACCGACTTCAACGAGTACACTGGTTAGCACAACAACAGAGCAAGGCACAACAAGTACTGTTGACTCAAGCACAACAGTTGCAGAACCCACAATCACAGTTGAAACCACAACCGAAACCTTCACAACTGAAGCCAGTACATCTACATCCACAGAGACACCAACATCTACAACTTTAGAAATAACTACATCAACACCAGACAACACGGAATCTTCGACAGAAGGAAGCACAACAATCGAAATCACCTCCACAAGTACACAGGCAAGCTCTACAACAGAATCAAGCGCATCATCAACTACTAGTGATGGTAGCACAACAACTGCACAATCTACAAGCGCAACTGAGAGTATGACTGAAGCCGTCACAACTGAAGCCAGTACATCTACATCCGCAGCGACACCATCCTCCACAATTCCAGAAACAACTACTACAACAGCAGAAACTACAATGTCTTCGACAATGGGTAGTACCATTTCAGAAACAAGTGCAGCAACAACAACAACTGAACCTAGCACAACGGCGACTGAATCTACAAGCGCAGTTGAAAGTACAATTGAAAGCACCACAACTGAAGCCAGTACATCTACGTCCTCAGTAACATTAACATCAACAAGTGCAGAAATAACTACCACAACACTAGACGCCACGGAACCGTCAATAGTCGGCAGCACAACTGCAGAAATAACTTCCACCAGTACTGAGACCATTTCCACAACAGAGGCAAGTGCAACAACAACTACTATTGATGCTAGCACAACCACTGCACAATCTACAAGCGCCGTTGAGACTACGACTGAAGCCGTCACAGGTGAAGCCAGTGCATCTACATCCGCAGTGACACCAACATCTACAATTCCAACTAGCACAACAGTAGAAACCATGGGGTCGTCGACAGTGAGTAGCACAGCTGCTGCAGAAATCACTTCCAGTAGTGCACAGTCTATCTCCACAACAGAAACAGGTGCAACAACAGCCACAACTGATGCTAGCACAACCTTGGCTGAATCTACAAGCGCATCTGAAACTACCACTGAAGGCATCACACCTGAAGCCAGCACATCTACATCCGCAGGCACGCCAACATCAACAACTGCAGAGATTGCTAGCATAACAGTAGAAACTACGGAATCGTCGACAGCCGGCATCACAACTGCTGATCCCACGTCCACGAGTTCACAGGCTAGCACAACAACACAGGCAGGCACAACAACAACCAGTACTGACGCTAGCACCTCAGCTGCAGATACTTCAAGCACAGCAGAGACTACATCAGAATCAATCACATCTGAACCCACTACATCTACTTCTGGATCCACTACTGCATCAACAATTGTTGATACTACCAGTTCTTCTGAAGGCAAGTTGCCTTTTCATATTTTATTATGTGGTTTGTTTGATAACAAAGAGATGTGTGGTATTAGTGACAAATGCAACCCCTTTATAATGTATAAGTGATATTCTGTAAACTTTTATTCAAAGTTACGATATGAATGCTGTTACGAAGGAATAACTAATAGGATACAGAGTGATCCTATATATTTCATTTTCAGCATTTCCTCCTTGACGTGTTTTAATCATGATATATCAGGCACATTCTGTTATAATTTTTTAAATATCCGTTTTAATACTACTAACTCTTTCTTCTGCCAGTCATCATTCTTTTCTTTTACCTTCTCCTTTGAGGGTTACAGGGATTACGATGTTTGTTCCGCTCTTCGAGATTCTAAGCATTGCTTAATTAGTCGTTCTCCTGAATCCATGCAATACGTTTGGTCAAAGCAGGAGTTTGTCTAGATAACCCACAATAATGTACACCGTGAAATAATCGTAATCTGCGTAGAAATTCACATTTACGTGCTAGATGTGGATGATTTTGCGTCCTGAAAGAAATATACACACTACTGTGTGGAATGAGAATATACTTGTAACTACTGTAATCCAAACGTTTCCAAAGACCAAATAAGAAAACACAGCCTCTTCTTTTTTCAGAATGTGATTTTAAGAAACATAATTTGTGAAACACTTAACTAATGATAATATAAAATGAAAAGCATACATTTACATAGGGACAACACCTGCGAGTTCTACCATCAGCATAACAGTAGCAGAAACTACAAGTACATCTGAAACAACAACTGAAGCCATCCCAACTGAGCCCAGTGCAACTACAACAGGGACAAGCAGTACATCTACAATTGCAGATATAACTAGCACAACATTACACACCACGGAGTCGTCGTCAGTCGGAAGCACAACAGTACAACCGACTTCAACGAGTACACTGGTTAGCACAACAACAGAGCAAGGCACAACAAGTACTGTTGACTCAAGCACAACAGTTGCAGAACCCACAATCACAGTTGAAACCACAACCGAAACCTTCACAACTGAAGCCAGTACATCTACATCCACAGAGACACCAACATCTACAACTTTAGAAATAATTACATCAACACCAGACAACACGGAATCTTCGATAGAAGGAAGCACAACAATCGAAATCACCTCCACAAGTACACAGGCAAGCTCTACAACAGAACCAGGCGCATCATCAACTACTAGTGATGGTACCACAACAATTGCACAATCTACAAGCGCAACTGAGAGTATGACTGAAGCCGTCACAACTGAAGCCAGTACATCTACATCCGCAGCGACACCATCCTCCACAATTCCAGAAACAACTACTACAACAGCAGAAACTACAATGTCTTCGACAATGGATAGTACAATTTCAGAAACAAGTGCAGCAACAACTGAACCTAGCACAACGGCAACTGAATCTACAAGTGCAGTTGAAAGTACAACTGAAAGCACCACAACTGAAGCCAGTACATCTACATCTGCAGGGACATCAACATCTACAACTTTAGAAATAACTACATTAACACCAGACAACACGGAATCTTCGACAGAAGGAAGCACAACAATACAAATCAACTCTACAAGTACACAGGCAAGCTCTACAACAGAATCAGGCGCATCATCGACTACTACCGATGGTAGCACAACAACTGCACAATCTACAAGCGCAACTGAGACTACGACTGGAGCCTTCACAACTGAAGCCGTTGCAACTGAAGCCAGTACATCTACATCCGCAGCGACACCATCATCCACAATTCCAGAAACAACTACTACAACAGGAGAAACTACAATGTCTTCGACAATGGGTAGTACAATTTCAGAAACAAGTGCAGCAACAACAACAACAACAACTGAACCTAGCACAACGACGACTGAATCTACAAGTGCAGTTGAAAGTACAACTGAAAGCACCACAACTGAAGCCAGTACATCTACATCTGCAGAGACATCAACACCTACAACTTTAGAAATAACTACATCAACACCAGACAACACCGAATCTTCGACAGAAGGAAGCACAACAATGGAAATGACCTCCACAAATACACAGGCAAGCTCTACGACAGAATCAGGCGCATCCTCGACTACTACTGATGGTAGCACAACAACTGCACAATCTACAAGCGCAACTGAGACTACGACTGAAGCCTTCACAACTGAAGCCGTCGCAACTGAAGCCAGTACATCTACATCCGCAGCGACACCATCATCCACAATTCCAGAAACAACTACTACAACAGGAGAAACTACAATGTCTTCGACAATGGGTAGTACCATTTCAGAAACAAGTGCAGCAACAACAACAACTGAACCTAGCACAACGGCGACTGAATCTACAAGCGCAGTTGAAAGTACAATTGAAAGCACCACAACTGAAGCCAGTACATCTACGTCCTCAGTAACATTAACATCAACAAGTGCAGAAATAACTACCACAACACTAGACGCCACGGAACCGTTAATAGTCGGCAGCACAACTGCAGAAATAACTTCCACCAGTACTGAGACCATTTCCACAACAGAGGCAAGTGCAACAACAACTACTATTGATGCTAGCACAACCACTGCACAATCTACAAGCGCCGTTGAGACTACGACTGAAGCCGTCACAGGTGAAGCCAGTGCATCTACATCCGCAGTGACACCAACATCTACAATTCCAACTAGCACAACAGTAGAAACCATGGGGTCGTCGACAGTGAGTAGCACAGCTGCTGCAGAAATCACTTCCAGTATTGCACAGTCTATCTCCACAACAGAAACAGGTGCAACAACAGCCACAACTGATGCTAGCACAACCTTGGCTGAATCTACAAGCGCATCTGAAACTACCACTGAAGGCATCACACCTGAAGCCAGCACATCTACATCCGCAGGCACGCCAACATCAACAACTGCAGAGATTGCTAGCATAACAGTAGAAACTACGGAATCGTCGACAGCCGGCATCACAACTGCTGATCCCACGTCCACGAGTTCACAGGCTAGCACAACAACACAGGCAGGCACAACAACAACCAGTACTGACGCTAGCACCTCAGCTGCAGATACTTCAAGCACAGCAGAGACTACATCAGAATCAATCACATCTGAACCCACTACATCTACTTCTGGATCCACTACTGCATCAACAATTGTTGATACTACCAGTTCTTCTGAAGGCAAGTTGCCTTTTCATATTTTATTATGTGGTTTGTTTGATAACAAAGAGATGTGTGGTATTAGTGACAAATGCAACCCCTTTATAATGTATAAGTGATATTCTGTAAACTTTTATTCAAAGTTACGATATGAATGCTGTTACGAAGGAATAACTAATAGGATACAGACTGATCCTATATATTTCATTTTCAGCATTTCCTCCTTGACGTGTTTTAATCATGATATATCAGGCACATTCTGTTATAATTTTTTAAATATCCGTTTTAATACTACTAACTCTTTCTTCTGCCAGTCATCATTCTTTTCTTTTACCTTCTCCTTTGAGGGTTACAGGGATTACGATGTTTGTTCCGCTCTTCGAGATTCTAAGCATTGCTTAATTAGTCGTTCTCCTGAATCCATGCAATACGTTTGGTCAAAGCAGGAGTTTGTCTAGATAACCCACAATAATGTACACCGTGAAATAATCGTAATCTGCGTAGAAATTCACATTTACGTGCTAGATGTGGATGATTTTGCGTCCTGAAAGAAATATACACACTACTGTGTGGAATGAGAATATACTTGTAACTACTGTAATCCAAACGTTTCCAAAGACCAAATAAGAAAACACAGCCTCTTCTTTTTTCAGAATGTGATTTTAAGAAACATAATTTGTGAAACACTTAACTAATGATAATATAAAATGAAAAGCATACATTTACATAGGGACAACACCTGCGAGTTCTACCATCAGCATAACAGTAGCAGAAACTACAAGTACATCTGAAACAACAACTGAAGCCATCCCAACTGAGCCCAGTGCAACTACAACAGGGACAAGCAGTACATCTACAATTGCAGATATAACTAGCACAACATTACACACCACGGAGTCGTCGTCAGTCGGAAGCACAACAGTACAACCGACTTCAACGAGTACACTGGTTAGCACAACAACAGAGCAAGGCACAACAAGTACTGTTGACTCAAGCACAACAGTTGCAGAACCCACAATCACAGTTGAAACCACAACCGAAACCTTCACAACTGAAGCCAGTACATCTACATCCACAGAGACACCAACATCTACAACTTTAGAAATAATTACATCAACACCAGACAACACGGAATCTTCGACAGAAGGAAGCACAACAATCGAAATCACCTCCACAAGTACACAGGCAAGCTCTACAACAGAATCAGGCGCATCATCAACTACTAGTGATGGTACCACAACAATTGCACAATCTACAAGCGCAACTGAGAGTATGACTGAAGCCGTCACAACTGAAGCCAGTACATCTACATCCGCAGCGACACCATCCTCCACAATTCCAGAAACAACTACTACAACAGCAGAAACTACAATGTCTTCGACAATGGATAGTACAATTTCAGAAACAAGTGCAGCAACAACTGAACCTAGCACAACGGCAACTGAATCTACAAGTGCAGTTGAAAGTACAACTGAAAGCACCACAACTGAAGCCAGTACATCTACATCTGCAGGGACATCAACATCTACAACTTTAGAAATAACTACATTAACACCAGACAACACGGAATCTTCGACAGAAGGAAGCACAACAATACAAATCAACTCTACAAGTACACAGGCAAGCTCTACAACAGAATCAGGCGCATCATCGACTACTACTGATGGTAGCACAACAACTGCACAATCTACAAGCGCAACTGAGACTACGACTGAAGCCTTCACAACTGAAGCCGTTGCAACTGAAGCCAGTACATCTACATCCGCAGCGACACCATCATCCACAATTCCAGAAACAACTACTACAACAGGAGAAACTACAATGTCTTCGACAATGGGTAGTACAATTTCAGAAACAAGTGCAGCAACAACAACAACAACAACTGAACCTAGCACAACGACGACTGAATCTACAAGTGCAGTTGAAAGTACAACTGAAAGCACCACAACTGAAGCCAGTACATCTACATCTGCAGAGACATCAACACCTACAACTTTAGAAATAACTACATCAACACCAGACAACACCGAATCTTCGACAGAAGGAAGCACAACAATGGAAATGACCTCCACAAATACACAGGCAAGCTCTACGACAGAATCAGGCGCATCCTCGACTACTACTGATGGTAGCACAACAACTGCACAATCTACAAGCGCAACTGAGACTACGACTGAAGCCTTCACAACTGAAGCCGTCGCAACTGAAGCCAGTACATCTACATCCGCAGCGACACCATCATCCACAATTCCAGAAACAACTACTACAACAGGAGAAACTACAATGTCTTCGACAATGGGTAGTACCATTTCAGAAACAAGTGCAGCAACAACAACAACTGAACCTAGCACAACGGCGACTGAATCTACAAGCGCAGTTGAAAGTACAATTGAAAGCACCACAACTGAAGCCAGTACATCTACGTCCTCAGTAACATTAACATCAACAAGTGCAGAAATAACTACCACAACACTAGACGCCACGGAACCGTTAATAGTCGGCAGCACAACTGCAGAAATAACTTCCACCAGTACTGAGACCATTTCCACAACAGAGGCAAGTGCAACAACAACTACTATTGATGCTAGCACAACCACTGCACAATCTACAAGCGCCGTTGAGACTACGACTGAAGCCGTCACAGGTGAAGCCAGTGCATCTACATCCGCAGTGACACCAACATCTACAATTCCAACTAGCACAACAGTAGAAACCATGGGGTCGTCGACAGTGAGTAGCACAGCTGCTGCAGAAATCACTTCCAGTAGTGCACAGTCTATCTCCACAACAGAAACAGGTGCAACAACAGCCACAACTGATGCTAGCACAACCTTGGCTGAATCTACAAGCGCATCTGAAACTACCACTGAAGGCATCACACCTGAAGCCAGCACATCTACATCCGCAGGCACGCCAACATCAACAACTGCAGAGATTGCTAGCATAACAGTAGAAACTACGGAATCGTCGACAGCCGGCATCACAACTGCTGATCCCACGTCCACGAGTTCACAGGCTAGCACAACAACACAGGCAGGCACAACAACAACCAGTACTGACGCTAGCACCTCAGCTGCAGATACTTCAAGCACAGCAGAGACTACATCAGAATCAATCACATCTGAACCCACTACATCTACTTCTGGATCCACTACTGCATCAACAATTGTTGATACTACCAGTTCTTCTGAAGGCAAGTTGCCTTTTCATATTTTATTATGTGGTTTGTTTGATAACAAAGAGATGTGTGGTATTAGTGACAAATGCAACCCCTTTATAATGTATAAGTGATATTCTGTAAACTTTTATTCAAAGTTACGATATGAATGCTGTTACGAAGGAATAACTAATAGGATACAGAGTGATCCTATATATTTCATTTTCAGCATTTCCTCCTTGACGTGTTTTAATCATGATATATCAGGCACATTCTGTTATAATTTTTTAAATATCCGTTTTAATACTACTAACTCTTTCTTCTGCCAGTCATCATTCTTTTCTTTTACCTTCTCCTTTGAGGGTTACAGGGATTACGATGTTTGTTCCGCTCTTCGAGATTCTAAGCATTGCTTAATTAGTCGTTCTCCTGAATCCATGCAATACGTTTGGTCAAAGCAGGAGTTTGTCTAGATAACCCACAATAATGTACACCGTGAAATAATCGTAATCTGCGTAGAAATTCACATTTACGTGCTAGATGTGGATGATTTTGCGTCCTGAAAGAAATATACACACTACTGTGTGGAATGAGAATATACTTGTAACTACTGTAATCCAAACGTTTCCAAAGACCAAATAAGAAAACACAGCCTCTTCTTTTTTCAGAATGTGATTTTAAGAAACATAATTTGTGAAACACTTAACTAATGATAATATAAAATGAAAAGCATACATTTACATAGGGACAACACCTGCGAGTTCTACCATCAGCATAACAGTAGCAGAAACTACAAGTACATCTGAAACAACAACTGAAGCCATCCCAACTGAGCCCAGTGCAACTACAACAGGGACAAGCAGTACATCTACAATTGCAGATATAACTAGCACAACATTACACACCACGGAGTCGTCGTCAGTCGGAAGCACAACAGTACAACCGACTTCAACGAGTACACTGGTTAGCACAACAACAGAGCAAGGCACAACAAGTACTGTTGACTCAAGCACAACAGTTGCAGAACCCACAATCACAGTTGAAACCACAACCGAAACCTTCACAACTGAAGCCAGTACATCTACATCCACAGAGACACCAACATCTACAACTTTAGAAATAACTACATCAACACCAGACAACACGGAATCTTCGACAGAAGGAAGCACAACAATCGAAATCACCTCCACAAGTACACAGGCAAGCTCTACAACAGAATCAGGCGCATCATCAACTACTAGTGATGGTAGCACAACAACTGCACAATCTACAAGCACAACTGAGAGTATGACTGAAGCCGTCACAACTGAAGCCAGTACATCTACATCCGCAGCGACACCATCCTCCACAATTCCAGAAACAACTACTACAACAGCAGAAACTACAATGTCTTCGACAATGGATAGTACAATTTCAGAAACAAGTGCAGCAACAACTGAACCTAGCACAACGGCAACTGAATCTACAAGTGCAGTTGAAAGTACAACTGAAAGCACCACAACTGAAGCCAGTACATCTACATCTGCAGGGACATCAACATCTACAACTTTAGAAATAACTACATCAACACCAGACAACACGGAATCTTCGACAGAAGGAAGCACAACAATACAAATCAACTCTACAAGTACACAGGCAAGCTCTACAACAGAATCAGGCGCATCATCGACTACTACTGATGGTAGCACAACAACTGCACAATCTACAAGCGCAACTGAGACTACGACTGAAGCCTTCACAACTGAAGCCGTTGCAACTGAAGCCAGTACATCTACATCCGCAGCGACACCATCATCCACAATTCCAGAAACAACTACTACAACAGGAGAAACTACAATGTCTTCGACAATGGGTAGTACAATTTCAGAAACAAGTGCAGCAACAACAACAACAACAACTGAACCTAGCACAACGACGACTGAATCTACAAGTGCAGTTGAAAGTACAACTGAAAGCACCACAACTGAAGCCAGTACATCTACATCTGCAGAGACATCAACACCTACAACTTTAGAAATAACTACATCAACACCAGACAACACCGAATCTTCGACAGAAGGAAGCACAACAATGGAAATGACCTCCACAAATACACAGGCAAGCTCTACGACAGAATCAGGCGCATCCTCGACTACTACTGATGGTAGCACAACAACTGCACAATCTACAAGCGCAACTGAGACTACGACTGAAGCCTTCACAATTGAAGCCGTCGCAACTGAAGCCAGTACATCTACATCCGCAGCGACACCATCATCCACAATTCCAGAAACAACTACTACAACAGGAGAAACTACAATGTCTTCGACAATGGGTAGTACCATTTCAGAAACAAGTGCAGCAACAACAACAACTGAACCTAGCACAACGGCGACTGAATCTACAAGCGCAGTTGAAAGTACAATTGAAAGCACCACAACTGAAGCCAGTACATCTACGTCCTCAGTAACATTAACATCAACAAGTGCAGAAATAACTACCACAACACTAGACGCCACGGAACCGTCAATAGTCGGCAGCACAACTGCAGAAATAACTTCCACCAGTACTGAGACCATTTCCACAACAGAGGCAAGTGCAACAACAACTACTATTGATGCTAGCACAACCACTGCACAATCTACAAGCGCCGTTGAGACTACGACTGAAGCCGTCACAGGTGAAGCCAGTGCATCTACATCCGCAGTGACACCAACATCTACAATTCCAACTAGCACAACAGTAGAAACCATGGGGTCGTCGACAGTGAGTAGCACAGCTGCTGCAGAAATCACTTCCAGTAGTGCACAGTCTATCTCCACAACAGAAACAGGTGCAACAACAACCACAACTGATGCTAGCACAACCTTGGCTGAATCTACAAGCGCATCTGAAACTACCACTGAAGGCATCACACCTGAAGCCAGCACATCTACATCCGCAGGCACGCCAACATCAACAACTGCAGAGATTGCTAGCATAACAGTAGAAACTACGGAATCGTCGACAGCCGGCATCACAACTGCTGATCCCACGTCCACGAGTTCACAGGCTAGCACAACAACACAGGCAGGCACAACAACAACCAGTACTGACGCTAGCACCTCAGCTGCAGATACTTCAAGCACAGCAGAGACTACATCAGAATCAATCACATCTGAACCCACTACATCTACTTCTGGATCCACTACTGCATCAACAATTGTTGATACTACCAGTTCTTCTGAAGGCAAGTTGCCTTTTCATATTTTATCATGTGGTTTGTTTGATAACAAAGAGATGTGTGGTATTAGTGACAAATGCAACCCCTTTATAATGTATAAGTGATATTCTGTAAACTTTTATTCAAAGTTACGATATGAATGCTGTTACGAAGGAATAACTAATAGGATACAGAGTGATCCTATATATTTCATTTTCAGCATTTCCTCCTTGACGTGTTTTAATCATGATATATCAGGCACATTCTGTTATAATTTTTTAAATATCCGTTTTAATACTACTAACTCTTTCTTCTGCCAGTCATCATTCTTTTCTTTTACCTTCTCCTTTGAGGGTTACAGGGATTACGATGTTTGTTCCGCTCTTCGAGATTCTAAGCATTGCTTAATTAGTCGTTCTCCTGAATCCATGCAATACGTTTGGTCAAAGCAGGAGTTTGTCTAGATAACCCACAATAATGTACACCGTGAAATAATCGTAATCTGCGTAGAAATTCACATTTACGTGCTAGATGTGGATGATTTTGCGTCCTGAAAGAAATATACACACTACTGTGTGGAATGAGAATATACTTGTAACTACTGTAATCCAAACGTTTCCAAAGACCAAATAAGAAAACACAGCCTCTTCTTTTTTCAGAATGTGATTTTAAGAAACATAATTTGTGAAACACTTAACTAATGATAATATAAAATGAAAAGCATACATTTACATAGGGACAACACCTGCGAGTTCTACCATCAGCATAACAGTAGCAGAAACTACAAGTACATCTGAAACAACAACTGAAGCCATCCCAACTGAGCCCAGTGCAACTACAACAGGGACAAGCAGTACATCTACAATTGCAGATATAACTAGCACAACATTACACACCACGGAGTCGTCGTCAGTCGGAAGCACAACAGTACAACCGACTTCAACGAGTACACTGGTTAGCACAACAACAGAGCAAGGCACAACAAGTACTGTTGACTCAAGCACAACAGTTGCAGAACCCACAATCACAGTTGAAACCACAACCGAAACCTTCACAACTGAAGCCAGTACATCTACATCCACAGAGACACCAACATCTACAACTTTAGAAATAACTACATCAACACCAGACAACACGGAATCTTCGACAGAAGGAAGCACAACAATCGAAATCACCTCCACAAGTACACAGGCAAGCTCTACAACAGAATCAGGCGCATCATCAACTACTAGTGATGGTAGCACAACAACTGCACAATCTACAAGCACAACTGAGAGTATGACTGAAGCCGTCACAACTGAAGCCAGTACATCTACATCCGCAGCGACACCATCCTCCACAATTCCAGAAACAACTACTACAACAGCAGAAACTACAATGTCTTCGACAATGGATAGTACAATTTCAGAAACAAGTGCAGCAACAACTGAACCTAGCACAACGGCAACTGAATCTACAAGTGCAGTTGAAAGTACAACTGAAAGCACCACAACTGAAGCCAGTACATCTACATCTGCAGGGACATCAACATCTACAACTTTAGAAATAACTACATCAACACCAGACAACACGGAATCTTCGACAGAAGGAAGCACAACAATACAAATCAACTCTACAAGTACACAGGCAAGCTCTACAACAGAATCAGGCGCATCATCGACTACTACTGATGGTAGCACAACAACTGCACAATCTACAAACGCAACTGAGACTACGACTGAAGCCTTCACAACTGAAGCCGTCGCAACTGAAGCCAGTACATCTACATCCGCAGCGACACCATCATCCACAATTCCAGAAACAACTACTACAACAGGAGAAACTACAATGTCTTCGACAATGGGTAGTACCATTTCAGAAACAAGTGCAGCAACAACAACAACTGAACCTAGCACAACGGCGACTGAATCTACAAGCGCAGTTGAAAGTACAATTGAAAGCACCACAACTGAAGCCAGTACATCTACGTCCTCAGTAACATTAACATCAACAAGTGCAGAAATAACTACCACAACACTAGACGCCACGGAACCGTTAATAGTCGGCAGCACAACTGCAGAAATAACTTCCACCAGTACTGAGACCATTTCCACAACAGAGGCAAGTGCAACAACAACTACTATTGATGCTAGCACAACCACTGCACAATCTACAAGCGCCGTTGAGACTACGACTGAAGCCGTCACAGGTGAAGCCAGTGCATCTACATCCGCAGTGACACCAACATCTACAATTCCAACTAGCACAACAGTAGAAACCATGGGGTCGTCGACAGTGAGTAGCACAGCTGCTGCAGAAATCACTTCCAGTAGTGCACAGTCTATCTCCACAACAGAAACAGGTGCAACAACAGCCACAACTGATGCTAGCACAACCTTGGCTGAATCTACAAGCGCATCTGAAACTACCACTGAAGGCATCACACCTGAAGCCAGCACATCTACATCCGCAGGCACGCCAACATCAACAACTGCAGAGATTGCTAGCATAACAGTAGAAACTACGGAATCGTCGACAGCCGGCATCACAACTGCTGATCCCACGTCCACGAGTTCACAGGCTAGCACAACAACACAGGCAGGCACAACAACAACCAGTACTGACGCTAGCACCTCAGCTGCAGATACTTCAAGCACAGCAGAGACTACATCAGAATCAATCACATCTGAACCCACTACATCTACTTCTGGATCCACTACTGCATCAACAATTGTTGATACTACCAGTTCTTCTGAAGGCAAGTTGCCTTTTCATATTTTATTATGTGGTTTGTTTGATAACAAAGAGATGTGTGGTATTAGTGACAAATGCAACCCCTTTATAATGTATAAGTGATATTCTGTAAACTTTTATTCAAAGTTACGATATGAATGCTGTTACGAAGGAATAACTAATAGGATACAGAGTGATCCTATATATTTCATTTTCAGCATTTCCTCCTTGACGTGTTTTAATCATGATATATCAGGCACATTCTGTTATAATTTTTTAAATATCCGTTTTAATACTACTAACTCTTTCTTCTGCCAGTCATCATTCTTTTCTTTTACCTTCTCCTTTGAGGGTTACAGGGATTACGATGTTTGTTCCGCTCTTCGAGATTCTAAGCATTGCTTAATTAGTCGTTCTCCTGAATCCATGCAATACGTTTGGTCAAAGCAGGAGTTTGTCTAGATAACCCACAATAATGTACACCGTGAAATAATCGTAATCTGCGTAGAAATTCACATTTACGTGCTAGATGTGGATGATTTTGCGTCCTGAAAGAAATATACACACTACTGTGTGGAATGAGAATATACTTGTAACTACTGTAATCCAAACGTTTCCAAAGACCAAATAAGAAAACACAGCCTCTTCTTTTTTCAGAATGTGATTTTAAGAAACATAATTTGTGAAACACTTAACTAATGATAATATAAAATGAAAAGCATACATTTACATAGGGACAACACCTGCGAGTTCTACCATCAGCATAACAGTAGCAGAAACTACAAGTACATCTGAAACAACAACAGAAGCCATCCCAACTGAGCCCAGTGCAACTACAACAGGGACAAGCAGTACATCTACAATTGCAGATATAACTAGCACAACATTACACACCACGGAGTCGTCGTCAGTCGGAAGCACAACAGTACAACCGACTTCAACGAGTACACTGGTTAGCACAACAACAGAGCAAGGCACAACAAGTACTGTTGACTCAAGCACAACAGTTGCAGAACCCACAATCACAGTTGAAACCACAACCGAAACCTTCACAACTGAAGCCAGTACATCTACATCCACAGAGACACCAACATCTACAACTTTAGAAATAACTACATCAACACCAGACAACACGGAATCTTCGACAGAAGGAAGCACAACAATCGAAATCACCTCCACAAGTACACAGGCAAGCTCTACAACAGAATCAGGCGCATCATCAACTACTAGTGATGGTAGCACAACAACTGCACAATCTACAAGCACAACTGAGAGTATGACTGAAGCCGTCACAACTGAAGCCAGTACATCTACATCCGCAGCGACACCATCCTCCACAATTCCAGAAACAACTACTACAACAGCAGAAACTACAATGTCTTCGACAATGGATAGTACAATTTCAGAAACAAGTGCAGCAACAACTGAACCTAGCACAACGGCAACTGAATCTACAAGTGCAGTTGAAAGTACAACTGAAAGCACCACAACTGAAGCCAGTACATCTACATCTGCAGGGACATCAACATCTACAACTTTAGAAATAACTACATCAACACCAGACAACACGGAATCTTCGACAGAAGGAAGCACAACAATACAAATCAACTCTACAAGTACACAGGCAAGCTCTACAACAGAATCAGGCGCATCATCGACTACTACTGATGGTAGCACAACAACTGCACAATCTACAAGCGCAACTGAGACTACGACTGAAGCCTTCACAACTGAAGCCGTTGCAACTGAAGCCAGTACATCTACATCCGCAGCGACACCATCATCCACAATTCCAGAAACAACTACTACAACAGGAGAAACTACAATGTCTTCGACAATGGGTAGTACAATTTCAGAAACAAGTGCAGCAACAACAACAACAACAACTGAACCTAGCACAACGACGACTGAATCTACAAGTGCAGTTGAAAGTACAACTGAAAGCACCACAACTGAAGCCAGTACATCTACATCTGCAGAGACATCAACACCTACAACTTTAGAAATAACTACATCAACACCAGACAACACCGAATCTTCGACAGAAGGAAGCACAACAATGGAAATGACCTCCACAAATACACAGGCAAGCTCTACGACAGAATCAGGCGCATCCTCGACTACTACTGATGGTAGCACAACAACTGCACAATCTACAAGCGCAACTGAGACTACGACTGAAGCCTTCACAACTGAAGCCGTCGCAACTGAAGCCAGTACATCTACATCCGCAGCGACACCATCATCCACAATTCCAGAAACAACTACTACAACAGGAGAAACTACAATGTCTTCGACAATGGGTAGTACCATTTCAGAAACAAGTGCAGCAACAACAACAACTGAACCTAGCACAACGGCGACTGAATCTACAAGCGCAGTTGAAAGTACAATTGAAAGCACCACAACTGAAGCCAGTACATCTACGTCCTCAGTAACATTAACATCAACAAGTGCAGAAATAACTACCACAACACTAGACGCCACGGAACCGTCAATAGTCGGCAGCACAACTGCAGAAATAACTTCCACCAGTACTGAGACCATTTCCACAACAGAGGCAAGTGCAACAACAACTACTATTGATGCTAGCACAACCACTGCACAATCTACAAGCGCCGTTGAGACTACGACTGAAGCCGTCACAGGTGAAGCCAGTGCATCTACATCCGCAGTGACACCAACATCTACAATTCCAACTAGCACAACAGTAGAAACCATGGGGTCGTCGACAGTGAGTAGCACAGCTGCTGCAGAAATCACTTCCAGTAGTGCACAGTCTATCTCCACAACAGAAACAGGTGCAACAACAACCACAACTGATGCTAGCACAACCTTGGCTGAATCTACAAGCGCATCTGAAACTACCACTGAAGGCATCACACCTGAAGCCAGCACATCTAGATCCGCAGGCACGCCAACATCAACAACTGCAGAGATTGCTAGCATAACAGTAGAAACTACGGAATCGTCGACAGCCGGCATCACAACTGCTGATCCCACGTCCACGAGTTCACAGGCTAGCACAACAACACAGGCAGGCACAACAACAACCAGTACTGACGCTAGCACCTCAGCTGCAGATACTTCAAGCACAGCAGAGACTACATCAGAATCAATCACATCTGAACCCACTACATCTACTTCTGGATCCACTACTGCATCAACAATTGTTGATACTACCAGTTCTTCTGAAGGCAAGTTGCCTTTTCATATTTTATCATGTGGTTTGTTTGATAACAAAGAGATGTGTGGTATTAGTGACAAATGCAACCCCTTTATAATGTATAAGTGATATTCTGTAAACTTTTATTCAAAGTTACGATATGAATGCTGTTACGAAGGAATAACTAATAGGATACAGAGTGATCCTATATATTTCATTTTCAGCATTTCCTCCTTGACGTGTTTTAATCATGATATATCAGGCACATTCTGTTATAATTTTTTAAATATCCGTTTTAATACTACTAACTCTTTCTTCTGCCAGTCATCATTCTTTTCTTTTACCTTCTCCTTTGAGGGTTACAGGGATTACGATGTTTGTTCCGCTCTTCGAGATTCTAAGCATTGCTTAATTAGTCGTTCTCCTGAATCCATGCAATACGTTTGGTCAAAGCAGGAGTTTGTCTAGATAACCCACAATAATGTACACCGTGAAATAATCGTAATCTGCGTAGAAATTCACATTTACGTGCTAGATGTGGATGATTTTGCGTCCTGAAAGAAATATACACACTACTGTGTGGAATGAGAATATACTTGTAACTACTGTAATCCAAACGTTTCCAAAGACCAAATAAGAAAACACAGCCTCTTCTTTTTTCAGAATGTGATTTTAAGAAACATAATTTGTGAAACACTTAACTAATGATAATATAAAATGAAAAGCATACATTTACATAGGGACAACACCTGCGAGTTCTACCATCAGCATAACAGTAGCAGAAACTACAAGTACATCTGAAACAACAACTGAAGCCATCCCAACTGAGCCCAGTGCAACTACAACAGGGACAAGCAGTACATCTACAATTGCAGATATAACTAGCACAACATTACACACCACGGAGTCGTCGTCAGTCGGAAGCACAACAGTACAACCGACTTCAACGAGTACACTGGTTAGCACAACAACAGAGCAAGGCACAACAAGTACTGTTGACTCAAGCACAACAGTTGCAGAACCCACAATCACAGTTGAAACCACAACCGAAACCTTCACAACTGAAGCCAGTACATCTACATCCACAGAGACACCAACATCTACAACTTTAGAAATAACTACATCAACACCAGACAACACGGAATCTTCGACAGAAGGAAGCACAACAATCGAAATCACCTCCACAAGTACACAGGCAAGCTCTACAACAGAATCAGGCGCATCATCAACTACTAGTGATGGTACCACAACAACTGCACAATCTACAAGCACAACTGAGAGTATGACTGAAGCCGTCACAACTGAAGCCAGTACATCTACATCCGCAGCGACACCATCCTCCACAATTCCAGAAACAACTACTACAACAGCAGAAACTACAATGTCTTCCACAATGGATAGTACAATTTCAGAAACAAGTGCAGCAACAACTGAACCTAGCACAACGGCAACTGAATCTACAAGTGCAGTTGAAAGTACAACTGAAAGCACCACAACTGAAGCCAGTACATCTACATCTGCAGGGACATCAACATCTACAACTTTAGAAATAACTACATCAACACCAGACAACACGGAATCTTCGACAGAAGGAAGCACAACAATACAAATCAACTCTACAAGTACACAGGCAAGCTCTACAACAGAATCAGGCGCATCATCGACTACTACTGATGGTAGCACAACAACTGCACAATCTACAAACGCAACTGAGACTACGACTGAAGCCTTCACAACTGAAGCCGTCGCAACTGAAGCCAGTACATCTACATCCGCAGCGACACCATCATCCACAATTCCAGAAACAACTACTACAACAGGAGAAACTACAATGTCTTCGACAATGGGTAGTACCATTTCAGAAACAAGTGCAGCAACAACAACAACTGAACCTAGCACAACGGCGACTGAATCTACAAGCGCAGTTGAAAGTACAATTGAAAGCACCACAACTGAAGCCAGTACATCTACGTCCTCAGTAACATTAACATCAACAAGTGCAGAAATAACTACCACAACACTAGACGCCACGGAACCGTTAATAGTCGGCAGCACAACTGCAGAAATAACTTCCACCAGTACTGAGACCATTTCCACAACAGAGGCAAGTGCAACAACAACTACTATTGATGCTAGCACAACCACTGCACAATCTACAAGCGCCGTTGAGACTACGACTGAAGCCGTCACAGGTGAAGCCAGTGCATCTACATCCGCAGTGACACCAACATCTACAATTCCAACTAGCACAACAGTAGAAACCATGGGGTCGTCGACAGTGAGTAGCACAGCTGCTGCAGAAATCACTTCCAGTAGTGCACAGTCTATCTCCACAACAGAAACAGGTGCAACAACAGCCACAACTGATGCTAGCACAACCTTGGCTGAATCTACAAGCGCATCTGAAACTACCACTGAAGGCATCACACCTGAAGCCAGCACATCTACATCCGCAGGCACGCCAACATCAACAACTGCAGAGATTGCTAGCATAACAGTAGAAACTACGGAATCGTCGACAGCCGGCATCACAACTGCTGATCCCACGTCCACGAGTTCACAGGCTAGCACAACAACACAGGCAGGCACAACAACAACCAGTACTGACGCTAGCACCTCAGCTGCAGATACTTCAAGCACAGCAGAGACTACATCAGAATCAATCACATCTGAACCCACTACATCTACTTCTGGATCCACTACTGCATCAACAATTGTTGATACTACCAGTTCTTCTGAAGGCAAGTTGCCTTTTCATATTTTATTATGTGGTTTGTTTGATAACAAAGAGATGTGTGGTATTAGTGACAAATGCAACCCCTTTATAATGTATAAGTGATATTCTGTAAACTTTTATTCAAAGTTACGATATGAATGCTGTTACGAAGGAATAACTAATAGGATACAGAGTGATCCTATATATTTCATTTTCAGCATTTCCTCCTTGACGTGTTTTAATCATGATATATCAGGCACATTCTGTTATAATTTTTTAAATATCCGTTTTAATACTACTAACTCTTTCTTCTGCCAGTCATCATTCTTTTCTTTTACCTTCTCCTTTGAGGGTTACAGGGATTACGATGTTTGTTCCGCTCTTCGAGATTCTAAGCATTGCTTAATTAGTCGTTCTCCTGAATCCATGCAATACGTTTGGTCAAAGCAGGAGTTTGTCTAGATAACCCACAATAATGTACACCGTGAAATAATCGTAATCTGCGTAGAAATTCACATTTACGTGCTAGATGTGGATGATTTTGCGTCCTGAAAGAAATATACACACTACTGTGTGGAATGAGAATATACTTGTAACTACTGTAATCCAAACGTTTCCAAAGACCAAATAAGAAAACACAGCCTCTTCTTTTTTCAGAATGTGATTTTAAGAAACATAATTTGTGAAACACTTAACTAATGATAATATAAAATGAAAAGCATACATTTACATAGGGACAACACCTGCGAGTTCTACCATCAGAATAACAGTAGCAGAAACTACAAGTACATCTGAAACAACAACTGAAGCCATCCCAACTGAGCCCAGTGCAACTACAACAGGGACAAGCAGTACATCTACAATTGCAGATATAACTAGCACAACATTACACACCACGGAGTCGTCGTCAGTCGGAAGCACAACAGTACAACCGACTTCAACGAGTACACTGGTTAGCACAACAACAGAGCAAGGCACAACAAGTACTGTTGACTCAAGCACAACAGTTGCAGAACCCACAATCACAGTTGAAACCACAACCGAAACCTTCACAACTGAAGCCAGTACATCTACATCCACAGAGACACCAACATCTACAACTTTAGAAATAACTACATCAACACCAGACAACACGGAATCTTCGACAGAAGGAAGCACAACAATCGAAATCACCTCCACAAGTACACAGGCAAGCTCTACAACAGAATCAGGCGCATCATCAACTACTAGTGATGGTAGCACAACAACTGCACAATCTACAAGCGCAACTGAGAGTATGACTGAAGCCGTCACAACTGAAGCCAGTACATCTACATCCGCAGCGACACCATCCTCCACAATTCCAGAAACAACTACTACAACAGCAGAAACTACAATGTCTTCGACAATGGATAGTACAATTTCAGAAACAAGTGCAGCAACAACTGAACCTAGCACAACGGCAACTGAATCTACAAGTGCAGTTGAAAGTACAGCTGAAAGCACCACAACTGAAGCCAGTACATCTACATCTGCAGAGACATCAACACCTACAACTTTAGAAATAACTACATCAACACCAGACAACACCGAATCTTCGACAGAAGGAAGCACAACAATGGAAATGACCTCCACAAATACACAGGCAAGCTCTACGACAGAATCAGGCGCATCCTCGACTACTACTGATGGTAGCACAACAACTGCACAATCTACAAGCGCAACTGAGACTACGACTGAAGCCTTCACAACTGAAGCCGTCGCAACTGAAGCCAGTACATCTACATCCGCAGCGACACCATCATCCACAATTCCAGAAACAACTACTACAACAGGAGAAACTACAATGTCTTCGACAATGGGTAGTACCATTTCAGAAACAAGTGCAGCAACAACAACAACTGAACCTAGCACAACGGCGACTGAATCTACAAGCGCAGTTGAAAGTACAATTGAAAGCACCACAACTGAAGCCAGTACATCTACGTCCTCAGTAACATTAACATCAACAAGTGCAGAAATAACTACCACAACACTAGACGCCACGGAACCGTTAATAGTCGGCAGCACAACTGCAGAAATAACTTCCACCAGTACTGAGACCATTTCCACAACAGAGGCAAGTGCAACAACAACTACTATTGATGCTAGCACAACCACTGCACAATCTACAAGCGCCGTTGAGACTACGACTGAAGCCGTCACAGGTGAAGCCAGTGCATCTACATCCGCAGTGACACCAACATCTACAATTCCAACTAGCACAACAGTAGAAACCATGGGGTCGTCGACAGTGAGTAGCACAGCTGCTGCAGAAATCACTTCCAGTAGTGCACAGTCTATCTCCACAACAGAAACAGGTGCAACAACAGCCACAACTGATGCTAGCACAACCTTGGCTGAATCTACAAGCGCATCTGAAACTACCACTGAAGGCATCACACCTGAAGCCAGCACATCTACATCCGCAGGCACGCCAACATCAACAACTGCAGAGATTGCTAGCATAACAGTAGAAACTACGGAATCGTCGACAGCCGGCATCACAACTGCTGATCCCACGTCCACGAGTTCACAGGCTAGCACAACAACACAGGCAGGCACAACAACAACCAGTACTGACGCTAGCACCTCAGCTGCAGATACTTCAAGCACAGCAGAGACTACATCAGAATCAATCACATCTGAACCCACTACATCTACTTCTGGATCCACTACTGCATCAACAATTGTTGATACTACCAGTTCTTCTGAAGGCAAGTTGCCTTTTCATATTTTATTATGTGGTTTGTTTGATAACAAAGAGATGTGTGGTATTAGTGACAAATGCAACCCCTTTATAATGTATAAGTGATATTCTGTAAACTTTTATTCAAAGTTACGATATGAATGCTGTTACGAAGGAATAACTAATAGGATACAGAGTGATCCTATATATTTCATTTTCAGCATTTCCTCCTTGACGTGTTTTAATCATGATATATCAGGCACATTCTGTTATAATTTTTTAAATATCCGTTTTAATACTACTAACTCTTTCTTCTGCCAGTCATCATTCTTTTCTTTTACCTTCTCCTTTGAGGGTTACAGGGATTACGATGTTTGTTCCGCTCTTCGAGATTCTAAGCATTGCTTAATTAGTCGTTCTCCTGAATCCATGCAATACGTTTGGTCAAAGCAGGAGTTTGTCTAGATAACCCACAATAATGTACACCGTGAAATAATCGTAATCTGCGTAGAAATTCACATTTACGTGCTAGATGTGGATGATTTTGCGTCCTGAAAGAAATATACACACTACTGTGTGGAATGAGAATATACTTGTAACTACTGTAATCCAAACGTTTCCAAAGACCAAATAAGAAAACACAGCCTCTTCTTTTTTCAGAATGTGATTTTAAGAAACATAATTTGTGAAACACTTAACTAATGATAATATAAAATGAAAAGCATACATTTACATAGGGACAACACCTGCGAGTTCTACCATCAGAATAACAGTAGCAGAAACTACAAGTACATCTGAAACAACAACTGAAGCCATCCCAACTGAGCCCAGTGCAACTACAACAGGGACAAGCAGTACATCTACAATTGCAGATATAACTAGCACAACATTACACACCACGGAGTCGTCGTCAGTCGGAAGCACAACAGTACAACCGACTTCAACGAGTACACTGGTTAGCACAACAACAGAGCAAGGCACAACAAGTACTGTTGACTCAAGCACAACAGTTGCAGAACCCACAATCACAGTTGAAACCACAACCGAAACCTTCACAACTGAAGCCAGTACATCTACATCCACAGAGACACCAACATCTACAACTTTAGAAATAACTACATCAACACCAGACAACACGGAATCTTCGACAGAAGGAAGCACAACAATCGAAATCACCTCCACAAGTACACAGGCAAGCTCTACAACAGAATCAGGCGCATCATCAACTACTAGTGATGGTAGCACAACAACTGCACAATCTACAAGCGCAACTGAGAGTATGACTGAAGCCGTCACAACTGAAGCCAGTACATCTACATCCGCAGCGACACCATCCTCCACAATTCCAGAAACAACTACTACAACAGCAGAAACTACAATGTCTTCGACAATGGATAGTACAATTTCAGAAACAAGTGCAGCAACAACTGAACCTAGCACAACGGCAACTGAATCTACAAGTGCAGTTGAAAGTACAGCTGAAAGCACCACAACTGAAGCCAGTACATCTACATCTGCAGAGACATCAACACCTACAACTTTAGAAATAACTACATCAACACCAGACAACACCGAATCTTCGACAGAAGGAAGCACAACAATGGAAATGACCTCCACAAATACACAGGCAAGCTCTACGACAGAATCAGGCGCATCCTCGACTACTACTGATGGTAGCACAACAACTGCACAATCTACAAGCGCAACTGAGACTACGACTGAAGCCTTCACAACTGAAGCCGTCGCAACTGAAGCCAGTACATCTACATCCGCAGCGACACCATCATCCACAATTCCAGAAACAACTACTACAACAGGAGAAACTACAATGTCTTCGACAATGGGTAGTACCATTTCAGAAACAAGTGCAGCAACAACAACAACTGAACCTAGCACAACGGCGACTGAATCTACAAGCGCAGTTGAAAGTACAATTGAAAGCACCACAACTGAAGCCAGTACATCTACGTCCTCAGTAACATTAACATCAACAAGTGCAGAAATAACTACCACAACACTAGACGCCACGGAACCGTTAATAGTCGGCAGCACAACTGCAGAAATAACTTCCACCAGTACTGAGACCATTTCCACAACAGAGGCAAGTGCAACAACAACTACTATTGATGCTAGCACAACCACTGCACAATCTACAAGCGCCGTTGAGACTACGACTGAAGCCGTCACAGGTGAAGCCAGTGCATCTACATCCGCAGTGACACCAACATCTACAATTCCAACTAGCACAACAGTAGAAACCATGGGGTCGTCGACAGTGAGTAGCACAGCTGCTGCAGAAATCACTTCCAGTAGTGCACAGTCTATCTCCACAACAGAAACAGGTGCAACAACAGCCACAACTGATGCTAGCACAACCTTGGCTGAATCTACAAGCGCATCTGAAACTACCACTGAAGGCATCACACCTGAAGCCAGCACATCTACATCCGCAGGCACGCCAACATCAACAACTGCAGAGATTGCTAGCATAACAGTAGAAACTACGGAATCGTCGACAGCCGGCATCACAACTGCTGATCCCACGTCCACGAGTTCACAGGCTAGCACAACAACACAGGCAGGCACAACAACAACCAGTACTGACGCTAGCACCTCAGCTGCAGATACTTCAAGCACAGCAGAGACTACATCAGAATCAATCACATCTGAACCCACTACATCTACTTCTGGATCCACTACTGCATCAACAATTGTTGATACTACCAGTTCTTCTGAAGGCAAGTTGCCTTTTCATATTTTATTATGTGGTTTGTTTGATAACAAAGAGATGTGTGGTATTAGTGACAAATGCAACCCCTTTATAATGTATAAGTGATATTCTGTAAACTTTTATTCAAAGTTACGATATGAATGCTGTTACGAAGGAATAACTAATAGGATACAGAGTGATCCTATATATTTCATTTTCAGCATTTCCTCCTTGACGTGTTTTAATCATGATATATCAGGCACATTCTGTTATAATTTTTTAAATATCCGTTTTAATACTACTAACTCTTTCTTCTGCCAGTCATCATTCTTTTCTTTTACCTTCTCCTTTGAGGGTTACAGGGATTACGATGTTTGTTCCGCTCTTCGAGATTCTAAGCATTGCTTAATTAGTCGTTCTCCTGAATCCATGCAATACGTTTGGTCAAAGCAGGAGTTTGTCTAGATAACCCACAATAATGTACACCGTGAAATAATCGTAATCTGCGTAGAAATTCACATTTACGTGCTAGATGTGGATGATTTTGCGTCCTGAAAGAAATATACACACTACTGTGTGGAATGAGAATATACTTGTAACTACTGTAATCCAAACGTTTCCAAAGACCAAATAAGAAAACACAGCCTCTTCTTTTTTCAGAATGTGATTTTAAGAAACATAATTTGTGAAACACTTAACTAATGATAATATAAAATGAAAAGCATACATTTACATAGGGACAACACCTGCGAGTTCTACCATCAGCATAACAGTAGCAGAAACTACAAGTACATCTGAAACAACAACTGAAGCCATCCCAACTGAGCCCAGTGCAACTACAACAGGGACAAGCAGTACATCTACAATTGCAGATATAACTAGCACAACATTACACACCACGGAGTCGTCGTCAGTCGGAAGCACAACAGTACAACCGACTTCAACGAGTACACTGGTTAGCACAACAACAGAGCAAGGCACAACAAGTACTGTTGACTCAAGCACAACAGTTGCAGAACCCACAATCACAGTTGAAACCACAACCGAAACCTTCACAACTGAAGCCAGTACATCTACATCCACAGAGACACCAACATCTACAACTTTAGAAATAACTACATCAACACCAGACAACACGGAATCTTCGACAGAAGGAAGCACAACAATCGAAATCACCTCCACAAGTACACAGGCAAGCTCTACAACAGAATCAGGCGCATCATCAACTACTAGTGATGGTACCACAACAACTGCACAATCTACAAGCACAACTGAGAGTATGACTGAAGCCGTCACAACTGAAGCCAGTACATCTACATCCGCAGCGACACCATCCTCCACAATTCCAGAAACAACTACTACAACAGCAGAAACTACAATGTCTTCGACAATGGATAGTACAATTTCAGAAACAAGTGCAGCAACAACTGAACCTAGCACAACGGCAACTGAATCTACAAGTGCAGTTGAAAGTACAACTGAAAGCACCACAACTGAAGCCAGTACATCTACATCTGCAGGGACATCAACATCTACAACTTTAGAAATAACTACATCAACACCAGACAACACGGAATCTTCGACAGAAGGAAGCACAACAATACAAATCAACTCTACAAGTACACAGGCAAGCTCTACAACAGAATCAGGCGCATCATCGACTACTACTGATGGTAGCACAACAACTGCACAATCTACAAGCGCAACTGAGACTACGACTGAAGCCTTCACAACTGAAGCCGTTGCAACTGAAGCCAGTACATCTACATCCGCAGCGACACCATCATCCACAATTCCAGAAACAACTACTACAACAGGAGAAACTACAATGTCTTCGACAATGGGTAGTACAATTTCAGAAACAAGTGCAGCAACAACAACAACTGAACCTAGCACAACGACGACTGAATCTACAAGTGCAGTTGAAAGTACAACTGAAAGCACCACAACTGAAGCCAGTACATCTACATCTGCAGAGACATCAACACCTACAACTTTAGAAATAACTACATCAACACCAGACAACACCGAATCTTCGACAGAAGGAAGCACAACAATGGAAATGACCTCCACAAATACACAGGCAAGCTCTACGACAGAATCAGGCGCATCCTCGACTACTACTGATGGTAGCACAACAACTGCACAATCTACAAGCGCAACTGAGACTACGACTGAAGCCTTCACAACTGAAGCCGTCGCAACTGAAGCCAGTACATCTACATCCGCAGCGACACCATCATCCACAATTCCAGAAACAACTACTACAACAGGAGAAACTACAATGTCTTCGACAATGGGTAGTACCATTTCAGAAACAAGTGCAGCAACAACAACAACTGAACCTAGCACAACGGCGACTGAATCTACAAGCGCAGTTGAAAGTACAATTGAAAGCACCACAACTGAAGCCAGTACATCTACGTCCTCAGTAACATTAACATCAACAAGTGCAGAAATAACTACCACAACACTAGACGCCACGGAACCGTTAATAGTCGGCAGCACAACTGCAGAAATAACTTCCACCAGTACTGAGACCATTTCCACAACAGAGGCAAGTGCAACAACAACTACTATTGATGCTAGCACAACCACTGCACAATCTACAAGCGCCGTTGAGACTACGACTGAAGCCGTCACAGGTGAAGCCAGTGCATCTACATCCGCAGTGACACCAACATCTACAATTCCAACTAGCACAACAGTAGAAACCATGGGGTCGTCGACAGTGAGTAGCACAGCTGCTGCAGAAATCACTTCCAGTAGTGCACAGTCTATCTCCACAACAGAAACAGGTGCAACAACAGCCACAACTGATGCTAGCACAACCTTGGCTGAATCTACAAGCGCATCTGAAACTACCACTGAAGGCATCACACCTGAAGCCAGCACATCTACATCCGCAGGCACGCCAACATCAACAACTGCAGAGATTGCTAGCATAACAGTAGAAACTACGGAATCGTCGACAGCCGGCATCACAACTGCTGATCCCACGTCCACGAGTTCACAGGCTAGCACAACAACACAGGCAGGCACAACAACAACCAGTACTGACGCTAGCACCTCAGCTGCAGATACTTCAAGCACAGCAGAGACTACATCAGAATCAATCACATCTGAACCCACTACATCTACTTCTGGATCCACTACTGCATCAACAATTGTTGATACTACCAGTTCTTCTGAAGGCAAGTTGCCTTTTCATATTTTATTATGTGGTTTGTTTGATAACAAAGAGATGTGTGGTATTAGTGACAAATGCAACCCCTTTATAATGTATAAGTGATATTCTGTAAACTTTTATTCAAAGTTACGATATGAATGCTGTTACGAAGGAATAACTAATAGGATACAGAGTGATCCTATATATTTCATTTTCAGCATTTCCTCCTTGACGTGTTTTAATCATGATATATCAGGCACATTCTGTTATAATTTTTTAAATATCCGTTTTAATACTACTAACTCTTTCTTCTGCCAGTCATCATTCTTTTCTTTTACCTTCTCCTTTGAGGGTTACAGGGATTACGATGTTTGTTCCGCTCTTCGAGATTCTAAGCATTGCTTAATTAGTCGTTCTCCTGAATCCATGCAATACGTTTGGTCAAAGCAGGAGTTTGTCTAGATAACCCACAATAATGTACACCGTGAAATAATCGTAATCTGCGTAGAAATTCACATTTACGTGCTAGATGTGGATGATTTTGCGTCCTGAAAGAAATATACACACTACTGTGTGGAATGAGAATATACTTGTAACTACTGTAATCCAAACGTTTCCAAAGACCAAATAAGAAAACACAGCCTCTTCTTTTTTCAGAATGTGATTTTAAGAAACATAATTTGTGAAACACTTAACTAATGATAATATAAAATGAAAAGCATACATTTACATAGGGACAACACCTGCGAGTTCTACCATCAGAATAACAGTAGCAGAAACTACAAGTACATCTGAAACAACAACTGAAGCCATCCCAACTGAGCCCAGTGCAACTACAACAGGGACAAGCAGTACATCTACAATTGCAGATATAACTAGCACAACATTACACACCACGGAGTCGTCGTCAGTCGGAAGCACAACAGTACAACCGACTTCAACGAGTACACTGGTTAGCACAACAACAGAGCAAGGCACAACAAGTACTGTTGACTCAAGCACAACAGTTGCAGAACCCACAATCACAGTTGAAACCACAACCGAAACCTTCACAACTGAAGCCAGTACATCTACATCCACAGAGACACCAACATCTACAACTTTAGAAATAACTACATCAACACCAGACAACACGGAATCTTCGACAGAAGGAAGCACAACAATCGAAATCACCTCCACAAGTACACAGGCAAGCTCTACAACAGAATCAGGCGCATCATCAACTACTAGTGATGGTACCACAACAACTGCACAATCTACAAGCACAACTGAGAGTATGACTGAAGCCGTCACAACTGAAGCCAGTACATCTACATCCGCAGCGACACCATCCTCCACAATTCCAGAAACAACTACTACAACAGCAGAAACTACAATGTCTTCGACAATGGATAGTACAATTTCAGAAACAAGTGCAGCAACAACAACAACAACAACAACTGAACCTAGCACAACGACGACTGAATCTACAAGTGCAGTTGAAAGTACAACTGAAAGCACCACAACTGAAGCCAGTACATCTACATCTGCAGAGACATCAACACCTACAACTTTAGAAATAACTACATCAACACCAGACAACACCGAATCTTCGACAGAAGGAAGCACAACAATGGAAATGACCTCCACAAATACACAGGCAAGCTCTACGACAGAATCAGGCGCATCCTCGACTACTACTGATGGTAGCACAACAACTGCACAATCTACAAGCGCAACTGAGACTACGACTGAAGCCTTCACAACTGAAGCCGTCGCAACTGAAGCCAGTACATCTACATCCGCAGCGACACCATCATCCACAATTCCAGAAACAACTACTACAACAGGAGAAACTACAATGTCTTCGACAATGGGTAGTACCATTTCAGAAACAAGTGCAGCAACAACAACAACTGAACCTAGCACAACGGCGACTGAATCTACAAGCGCAGTTGAAAGTACAATTGAAAGCACCACAACTGAAGCCAGTACATCTACGTCCTCAGTAACATTAACATCAACAAGTGCAGAAATAACTACCACAACACTAGACGCCACGGAACCGTTAATAGTCGGCAGCACAACTGCAGAAATAACTTCCACCAGTACTGAGACCATTTCCACAACAGAGGCAAGTGCAACAACAACTACTATTGATGCTAGCACAACCACTGCACAATCTACAAGCGCCGTTGAGACTACGACTGAAGCCGTCACAGGTGAAGCCAGTGCATCTACATCCGCAGTGACACCAACATCTACAATTCCAACTAGCACAACAGTAGAAACCATGGGGTCGTCGACAGTGAGTAGCACAGCTGCTGCAGAAATCACTTCCAGTAGTGCACAGTCTATCTCCACAACAGAAACAGGTGCAACAACAGCCACAACTGATGCTAGCACAACCTTGGCTGAATCTACAAGCGCATCTGAAACTACCACTGAAGGCATCACACCTGAAGCCAGCACATCTACATCCGCAGGCACGCCAACATCAACAACTGCAGAGATTGCTAGCATAACAGTAGAAACTACGGAATCGTCGACAGCCGGCATCACAACTGCTGATCCCACGTCCACGAGTTCACAGGCTAGCACAACAACACAGGCAGGCACAACAACAACCAGTACTGACGCTAGCACCTCAGCTGCAGATACTTCAAGCACAGCAGAGACTACATCAGAATCAATCACATCTGAACCCACTACATCTACTTCTGGATCCACTACTGCATCAACAATTGTTGATACTACCAGTTCTTCTGAAGGCAAGTTGCCTTTTCATATTTTATTATGTGGTTTGTTTGATAACAAAGAGATGTGTGGTATTAGTGACAAATGCAACCCCTTTATAATGTATAAGTGATATTCTGTAAACTTTTATTCAAAGTTACGATATGAATGCTGTTACGAAGGAATAACTAATAGGATACAGAGTGATCCTATATATTTCATTTTCAGCATTTCCTCCTTGACGTGTTTTAATCATGATATATCAGGCACATTCTGTTATAATTTTTTAAATATCCGTTTTAATACTACTAACTCTTTCTTCTGCCAGTCATCATTCTTTTCTTTTACCTTCTCCTTTGAGGGTTACAGGGATTACGATGTTTGTTCCGCTCTTCGAGATTCTAAGCATTGCTTAATTAGTCGTTCTCCTGAATCCATGCAATACGTTTGGTCAAAGCAGGAGTTTGTCTAGATAACCCACAATAATGTACACCGTGAAATAATCGTAATCTGCGTAGAAATTCACATTTACGTGCTAGATGTGGATGATTTTGCGTCCTGAAAGAAATATACACACTACTGTGTGGAATGAGAATATACTTGTAACTACTGTAATCCAAACGTTTCCAAAGACCAAATAAGAAAACACAGCCTCTTCTTTTTTCAGAATGTGATTTTAAGAAACATAATTTGTGAAACACTTAACTAATGATAATATAAAATGAAAAGCATACATTTACATAGGGACAACACCTGCGAGTTCTACCATCAGAATAACAGTAGCAGAAACTACAAGTACATCTGAAACAACAACTGAAGCCATCCCAACTGAGCCCAGTGCAACTACAACAGGGACAAGCAGTACATCTACAATTGCAGATATAACTAGCACAACATTACACACCACGGAGTCGTCGTCAGTCGGAAGCACAACAGTACAACCGACTTCAACGAGTACACTGGTTAGCACAACAACAGAGCAAGGCACAACAAGTACTGTTGACTCAAGCACAACAGTTGCAGAACCCACAATCACAGTTGAAACCACAACCGAAACCTTCACAACTGAAGCCAGTACATCTACATCCACAGAGACACCAACATCTACAACTTTAGAAATAACTACATCAACACCAGACAACACGGAATCTTCGACAGAAGGAAGCACAACAATCGAAATCACCTCCACAAGTACACAGGCAAGCTCTACAACAGAATCAGGCGCATCATCAACTACTAGTGATGGTACCACAACAACTGCACAATCTACAAGCACAACTGAGAGTATGACTGAAGCCGTCACAACTGAAGCCAGTACATCTACATCCGCAGCGACACCATCCTCCACAATTCCAGAAACAACTACTACAACAGCAGAAACTACAATGTCTTCGACAATGGATAGTACAATTTCAGAAACAAGTGCAGCAACAACAACAACAACTGAACCTAGCACAACGACGACTGAATCTACAAGTGCAGTTGAAAGTACAACTGAAAGCACCACAACTGAAGCCAGTACATCTACATCTGCAGAGACATCAACACCTACAACTTTAGAAATAACTACATCAACACCAGACAACACCGAATCTTCGACAGAAGGAAGCACAACAATGGAAATGACCTCCACAAATACACAGGCAAGCTCTACGACAGAATCAGGCGCATCCTCGACTACTACTGATGGTAGCACAACAACTGCACAATCTACAAGCGCAACTGAGACTACGACTGAAGCCTTCACAACTGAAGCCGTCGCAACTGAAGCCAGTACATCTACATCCGCAGCGACACCATCATCCACAATTCCAGAAACAACTACTACAACAGGAGAAACTACAATGTCTTCGACAATGGGTAGTACCATTTCAGAAACAAGTGCAGCAACAACAACAACTGAACCTAGCACAACGGCGACTGAATCTACAAGCGCAGTTGAAAGTACAATTGAAAGCACCACAACTGAAGCCAGTACATCTACGTCCTCAGTAACATTAACATCAACAAGTGCAGAAATAACTACCACAACACTAGACGCCACGGAACCGTTAATAGTCGGCAGCACAACTGCAGAAATAACTTCCACCAGTACTGAGACCATTTCCACAACAGAGGCAAGTGCAACAACAACTACTATTGATGCTAGCACAACCACTGCACAATCTACAAGCGCCGTTGAGACTACGACTGAAGCCGTCACAGGTGAAGCCAGTGCATCTACATCCGCAGTGACACCAACATCTACAATTCCAACTAGCACAACAGTAGAAACCATGGGGTCGTCGACAGTGAGTAGCACAGCTGCTGCAGAAATCACTTCCAGTAGTGCACAGTCTATCTCCACAACAGAAACAGGTGCAACAACAGCCACAACTGATGCTAGCACAACCTTGGCTGAATCTACAAGCGCATCTGAAACTACCACTGAAGGCATCACACCTGAAGCCAGCACATCTACATCCGCAGGCACGCCAACATCAACAACTGCAGAGATTGCTAGCATAACAGTAGAAACTACGGAATCGTCGACAGCCGGCATCACAACTGCTGATCCCACGTCCACGAGTTCACAGGCTAGCACAACAACACAGGCAGGCACAACAACAACCAGTACTGACGCTAGCACCTCAGCTGCAGATACTTCAAGCACAGCAGAGACTACATCAGAATCAATCACATCTGAACCCACTACATCTACTTCTGGATCCACTACTGCATCAACAATTGTTGATACTACCAGTTCTTCTGAAGGCAAGTTGCCTTTTCATATTTTATTATGTGGTTTGTTTGATAACAAAGAGATGTGTGGTATTAGTGACAAATGCAACCCCTTTATAATGTATAAGTGATATTCTGTAAACTTTTATTCAAAGTTACGATATGAATGCTGTTACGAAGGAATAACTAATAGGATACAGAGTGATCCTATATATTTCATTTTCAGCATTTCCTCCTTGACGTGTTTTAATCATGATATATCAGGCACATTCTGTTATAATTTTTTAAATATCCGTTTTAATACTACTAACTCTTTCTTCTGCCAGTCATCATTCTTTTCTTTTACCTTCTCCTTTGAGGGTTACAGGGATTACGATGTTTGTTCCGCTCTTCGAGATTCTAAGCATTGCTTAATTAGTCGTTCTCCTGAATCCATGCAATACGTTTGGTCAAAGCAGGAGTTTGTCTAGATAACCCACAATAATGTACACCGTGAAATAATCGTAATCTGCGTAGAAATTCACATTTACGTGCTAGATGTGGATGATTTTGCGTCCTGAAAGAAATATACACACTACTGTGTGGAATGAGAATATACTTGTAACTACTGTAATCCAAACGTTTCCAAAGACCAAATAAGAAAACACAGCCTCTTCTTTTTTCAGAATGTGATTTTAAGAAACATAATTTGTGAAACACTTAACTAATGATAATATAAAATGAAAAGCATACATTTACATAGGGACAACACCTGCGAGTTCTACCATCAGCATAACAGTAGCAGAAACTACAAGTACATCTGAAACAACAACTGAAGCCATCCCAACTGAGCCCAGTGCAACTACAACAGGGACAAGCAGTACATCTACAATTGCAGATATAACTAGCACAACATTACACACCACGGAGTCGTCGTCAGTCGGAAGCACAACAGTACAACCGACTTCAACGAGTACACTGGTTAGCACAACAACAGAGCAAGGCACAACAAGTACTGTTGACTCAAGCACAACAGTTGCAGAACCCACAATCACAGTTGAAACCACAACCGAAACCTTCACAACTGAAGCCAGTACATCTACATCCACAGAGACACCAACATCTACAACTTTAGAAATAACTACATCAACACCAGACAACACGGAATCTTCGACAGAAGGAAGCACAACAATCGAAATCACCTCCACAAGTACACAGGCAAGCTCTACAACAGAATCAGGCGCATCATCAACTACTAGTGATGGTACCACAACAACTGCACAATCTACAAGCACAACTGAGAGTATGACTGAAGCCGTCACAACTGAAGCCAGTACATCTACATCCGCAGCGACACCATCCTCCACAATTCCAGAAACAACTACTACAACAGCAGAAACTACAATGTCTTCGACAATGGATAGTACAATTTCAGAAACAAGTGCAGCAACAACAACAACAACTGAACCTAGCACAACGACGACTGAATCTACAAGTGCAGTTGAAAGTACAACTGAAAGCACCACAACTGAAGCCAGTACATCTACATCTGCAGAGACATCAACACCTACAACTTTAGAAATAACTACATCAACACCAGACAACACCGAATCTTCGACAGAAGGAAGCACAACAATGGAAATGACCTCCACAAATACACAGGCAAGCTCTACGACAGAATCAGGCGCATCCTCGACTACTACTGATGGTAGCACAACAACTGCACAATCTACAAGCGCAACTGAGACTACGACTGAAGCCTTCACAACTGAAGCCGTCGCAACTGAAGCCAGTACATCTACATCCGCAGCGACACCATCATCCACAATTCCAGAAACAACTACTACAACAGGAGAAACTACAATGTCTTCGACAATGGGTAGTACCATTTCAGAAACAAGTGCAGCAACAACAACAACTGAACCTAGCACAACGGCGACTGAATCTACAAGCGCAGTTGAAAGTACAATTGAAAGCACCACAACTGAAGCCAGTACATCTACGTCCTCAGTAACATTAACATCAACAAGTGCAGAAATAACTACCACAACACTAGACGCCACGGAACCGTTAATAGTCGGCAGCACAACTGCAGAAATAACTTCCACCAGTACTGAGACCATTTCCACAACAGAGGCAAGTGCAACAACAACTACTATTGATGCTAGCACAACCACTGCACAATCTACAAGCGCCGTTGAGACTACGACTGAAGCCGTCACAGGTGAAGCCAGTGCATCTACATCCGCAGTGACACCAACATCTACAATTCCAACTAGCACAACAGTAGAAACCATGGGGTCGTCGACAGTGAGTAGCACAGCTGCTGCAGAAATCACTTCCAGTAGTGCACAGTCTATCTCCACAACAGAAACAGGTGCAACAACAGCCACAACTGATGCTAGCACAACCTTGGCTGAATCTACAAGCGCATCTGAAACTACCACTGAAGGCATCACACCTGAAGCCAGCACATCTACATCCGCAGGCACGCCAACATCAACAACTGCAGAGATTGCTAGCATAACAGTAGAAACTACGGAATCGTCGACAGCCGGCATCACAACTGCTGATCCCACGTCCACGAGTTCACAGGCTAGCACAACAACACAGGCAGGCACAACAACAACCAGTACTGACGCTAGCACCTCAGCTGCAGATACTTCAAGCACAGCAGAGACTACATCAGAATCAATCACATCTGAACCCACTACATCTACTTCTGGATCCACTACTGCATCAACAATTGTTGATACTACCAGTTCTTCTGAAGGCAAGTTGCCTTTTCATATTTTATTATGTGGTTTGTTTGATAACAAAGAGATGTGTGGTATTAGTGACAAATGCAACCCCTTTATAATGTATAAGTGATATTCTGTAAACTTTTATTCAAAGTTACGATATGAATGCTGTTACGAAGGAATAACTAATAGGATACAGAGTGATCCTATATATTTCATTTTCAGCATTTCCTCCTTGACGTGTTTTAATCATGATATATCAGGCACATTCTGTTATAATTTTTTAAATATCCGTTTTAATACTACTAACTCTTTCTTCTGCCAGTCATCATTCTTTTCTTTTACCTTCTCCTTTGAGGGTTACAGGGATTACGATGTTTGTTCCGCTCTTCGAGATTCTAAGCATTGCTTAATTAGTCGTTCTCCTGAATCCATGCAATACGTTTGGTCAAAGCAGGAGTTTGTCTAGATAACCCACAATAATGTACACCGTGAAATAATCGTAATCTGCGTAGAAATTCACATTTACGTGCTAGATGTGGATGATTTTGCGTCCTGAAAGAAATATACACACTACTGTGTGGAATGAGAATATACTTGTAACTACTGTAATCCAAACGTTTCCAAAGACCAAATAAGAAAACACAGCCTCTTCTTTTTTCAGAATGTGATTTTAAGAAACATAATTTGTGAAACACTTAACTAATGATAATATAAAATGAAAAGCATACATTTACATAGGGACAACACCTGCGAGTTCTACCATCAGAATAACAGTAGCAGAAACTACAAGTACATCTGAAACAACAACTGAAGCCATCCCAACTGAGCCCAGTGCAACTACAACAGGGACAAGCAGTACATCTACAATTGCAGATATAACTAGCACAACATTACACACCACGGAGTCGTCGTCAGTCGGAAGCACAACAGTACAACCGACTTCAACGAGTACACTGGTTAGCACAACAACAGAGCAAGGCACAACAAGTACTGTTGACTCAAGCACAACAGTTGCAGAACCCACAATCACAGTTGAAACCACAACCGAAACCTTCACAACTGAAGCCAGTACATCTACATCCACAGAGACACCAACATCTACAACTTTAGAAATAACTACATCAACACCAGACAACACGGAATCTTCGACAGAAGGAAGCACAACAATCGAAATCACCTCCACAAGTACACAGGCAAGCTCTACAACAGAATCAGGCGCATCATCAACTACTAGTGATGGTAGCACAACAACTGCACAATCTACAAGCACAACTGAGAGTATGACTGAAGCCGTCACAACTGAAGCCAGTACATCTACATCCGCAGCGACACCATCCTCCACAATTCCAGAAACAACTACTACAACAGCAGAAACTACAATGTCTTCGACAATGGATAGTACAAATTCAGAAACAAGTGCAGCAACAACTGAACCTAGCACAACGGCAACAGAATCTACAAGTGCAGTTGAAAGTACAACTGAAAGCACCACAACTGAAGCCAGTACATCTACATCTGCAGAGACATCAACATCTACAACTTTAGAAATAACTACATCAACACCAGACAACACGGAATCTTCGACAGAAGGAAGCAAAACAATAGAAATCACCTCCACAAGTACACAAGCAAGCTCTACAACAGAATCAGGCGAATCATCAACTCCTACTGATGGTAGCACAACACCTGCACAATCTACAAGCGCAGTTGAAAGTTCAACTGAAAGCACCACTACTGAAGCCAGTATGTCTACATCAGCAGGTACATCAACATCTACAAATACAGAATCTTCGACAGAGGGCACCACAACAGTAGAAATTAGTGCCACCAGTACACAGGCAAGCTTTATCACAGAATCAAGCGCAACAACAACTTCTTCTACTGATGCTGCCACAACAAATGCACAATCCACAAACCCAGTAGAGACTACGACTGAAGCCGTCACAGGTGAAGCCAGTACATCTACATCCGCAGCGACACCAACATCTACAATTCCAGAAACAACTAGCACAACAGTAGAAACCATGGGGTCGTCGACAGTGAGTAGCACAACTGCTGCAGAAATCACTTCCACGAGTACACAGTCTATCTCCACAACAGAAACAGGTGCAACAGCATCCACAACTGATGCTAGCACAACCGCTGCTGAATCTACAAGCGCACTTGAGACTACGACTGAAGGCACCACACCTGAAGCTAGCACATCTACAACCGCAGCAGCACCAACATCTACAATTCAAGACACAACTAGCACAACAGTTGAAACAACGGAGTCCTCAACAGTGGGCGGTACAACTGCAGAAATGGCTTCCACAAGTACACACTTTATCTCCACAACAGAATTGGGCACAACAACAACCCTAACTGATGGTAGCACAACATCGCCTGAATCTGCAAGCACGGTTGAGTCTACAACTGAAACCATTACAACTGGAACCGGTATATCTACATCTGCACACACGCCAACATCAACAACTGCAGAGATGGCTAGCACAACAGTAGAAACTACGGAATCGTCAACAGTCAGCATCACAACTGCTGAACCCACGTCCATCAGTTCACAGGCTAGCACAGCAACACAGGCAGGCACAACAACAACCAGTACTGACGCTAGCACCTCAGCTGCAGATACTTCAAGCACAGCAGAGACTACATCAGAATCAATCACATCTGAACCCACTACATCTACTTCTGGATCCACAACTGCATCAGCAATTGTTGATACAACGACTTCTACTGAAGGCAAGTTGTCTTTTCCTCTTGTATTAGGTGATGTCTTTCATATCAAAAGGGTGTGTGGTATTAGTGACAAATGCAAAAAGATTTAAAATATCTTAGTGATATTTTGTATCCTTTAATTGAAAGTTATGTCATACATGCTGTTATCAAATAATAACTAATAGGATCCCATTTTATTCTATAAAAGTAGGTACAACCGAGTTTTCGACAGTCGGTAGCACAACCCTAGAAATGGCTTCCAGCAGTACACAGTCTAGTTCCACAACAGAATCAGGCGCAACGACAACTACTACTGATGCTAGCACAACAACTGCACAATCTACAAGCGCAGTTGAAAGTTCACCCGAAAGCACCACAACTGAAGCCAGTATGTCTACATCCGCAGGTACATCAACATCTACAAATACGGAATCTTCGACAGAGGGCACCACAACAGTAGAAATGACTTCTACCAGTACACAGGCAAGCTTTACAACAGAATCAAGCGCAACAACAACTTCTTCTACTGATGCTGCCACAACAAATGCACAATCCACAAACCCAGTAGAGACTACGACTGAAGCCGTCACAGGTGAAGCCAGTACATCTACATCCGCAGCGACACCAACATCTACAATTCCAGAAACAACTAGCACAACAGTAGAAACCATGGGGTCGTCGACAGTGAGTAGCACAACTGCTGCAGAAATCACTTCCACGAGTACACAGTCTATCTCCACAACAGAAACAGGTGCAACAGCATCCACAACTGATGCTAGCACAACCGCTGCTGAATCTACAAGCGCACTTGAGACTACGACTGAAGGCACCACACCTGAAGCTAGCACATCTACAACCGCAGCAGCACCAACATCTACAATTCAAGACACAACTAGCACAACAGTTGAAACCACGGAGTCCTCAACAGTGGGCGGCACAACTGCAGAAATGGATTCCACAAGTACACAGTTTATCTCCACAACAGAATCGGGCACAACAACAACCCTAACTGATGGTAGCACAACATCGCCTGAATCTGCAAGCACGGTTGAGTCTACAACTGAAACCATTACAACTGAAACCGGTATATCTACATCTGCACACACGCCAACATCAACAACTGCAGAGATGGCTAGCACAACAGTAGAAACTACGGAATCGTCAACATTCAGCATCACAACTGCTGAACCCACGTCCATCAGTTCACAGGCTAGCACAGCAACACAGGCAGGCACAACAACAACCAGTACTGACGCTAGCACCTCAGCTGCAGATACTTCAAGCACAGCAGAGACTACATCAGAATCAATCACATCTGAACCCACTACATCTACTTCTGGATCCACAACTGCATCAGCAATTGTTGATACAACGACTTCTACTGAAGGCAAGTTGTCTTTTCCTCTTGTATTAGGTGATGTCTTTCATATCAAAAGGCTGTGTGGTATTAGTGACAAATGCAAAAAGATTTAAAATATCTTAGTGATATTTTGTATCCTTTAATTGAAAGTTATGTCATACATGCTGTTATCAAATAATAACTAATAGGATCCCATTTTATTCTATAAAAGTAGGTACAACCGAGTTTTCGACAGTCGGTAGCACAACCCTAGAAATGGCTTCCAGCAGTACACAGTCTAGTTCCACAACAGAATCAGGCGCAACGACAACTACTACTGATGCTAGCACAACAACTGCACAATCTACAAGCGCAGTTGAAAGTTCAACTGAAAGCACCACAACTGAAGCCAGTATGTCTACATCCGCAGGTACATCAACATCTACAAATACGGAATCTTCGACAGAGGGCACCACAACAGTAGAAATGACTTCTACCAGTACACAGGCAAGCTTTACAACAGAATCAAGCGCAACAACAACTTCTTCTACTGATGCTGCCACAACAAATGCACAATCCACAAACCCAGTAGAGACTACGACTGAAGCCGTCACAGGTGAAGCCAGTACATCTACATCCGCAGCGACACCAACATCTACAATTCCAGAAACAACTAGCACAACAGTAGAAACCATGGGGTCGTCGACAGTGAGTAGCACAACTGCTGCAGAAATCACTTCCACGAGTACACAGTCTATCTCCACAACAGAAACAGGTGCAACAGCATCCACAACTGATGCTAGCACAACCGCTGCTGAATCTACAAGCGCACTTGAGACTACGACTGAAGGCACCACACCTGAAGCTAGCACATCTACAACCGCAGCAGCACCAACATCTACAATTCAAGACACAACTAGCACAACAGTTGAAACCACGGAGTCCTCAACAGTGGGCGGCACAACTGCAGAAATGGATTCCACAAGTACACAGTTTATCTCCACAACAGAATCGGGCACAACAACAACCCTAACTGATGGTAGCACAACATCGCCTGAATCTACAAGCACGGTTGAGTCTACAACTGAAACCATTACAACTGAAACCGGTATATCTACATCCGCACACACGCCAACATCAACAACTGCAGAGATGGCTAGCACAACAGTAGAAACTACGGAATCGTCAACAGTCAGCATCTCAACTGCTGAACCCACGTCCATCAGTTCACAGGCTAGCACAGCAACACAGGCAGGCACAACAACCAGTACTGACACTAGCACCTCAGCTGCAGATACTTCAAGCACAGCAGAGACTACATCAGAATCAATCACATCTGAACCCACTACATCTACTTCTGGATCCACAACTGCATCAGCAATTGTTGATACAACGACTTCTACTGAAGGCAAGTTGTCTTTTCCTCTTGTATTAGGTGATGTCTTTCATATCAAAAGGCTGTGTGGTATTAGTGACAAATGCAAAAAGATTTAAAATATCTTAGTGATATTTTGTATCCTTTAATTGAAAGTTATGTCATACATGCTGTTATCAAATAATAACTAATAGGATCCCATTTTATTCTATAAAAGTAGGTACAACCGAGTTTTCGACAGTCGGTAGCACAACCCTAGAAATGGCTTCCAGCAGTACACAGTCTAGTTCCACAACAGAATCAGGCGCAACGACAACTACTACTGATGCTAGCACAACAACTGCACAATCTACAAGCGCAGTTGAAAGTTCAACTGAAAGCACCACAACTGAAGCCAGTATGTCTACATCCGCAGGTACATCAACATCTACAAATACGGAATCTTCGACAGAGGGCACCACAACAGTAGAAATGACTTCTACCAGTACACAGGCAAGCTTTACAACAGAATCAAGCGCAACAACAACTTCTTCTACTGATGCTGCCACAACAAATGCACAATCCACAAACCCAGTAGAGACTACGACTGAAGCCGTCACAGGTGAAGCCAGTACATCTACATCCGCAGCGACACCAACATCTACAATTCCAGAAACAACTAGCACAACAGTAGAAACCATGGGGTCGTCGACAGTGAGTAGCACAACTGCTGCAGAAATCACTTCCACGAGTACACAGTCTATCTCCACAACAGAAACAGGTGCAACAGCATCCACAACTGATGCTAGCACAACCGCTGCTGAATCTACAAGCGCACTTGAGACTACGACTGAAGGCACCACACCTGAAGCTAGCACATCTACAACCGCAGCAGCACCAACATCTACAATTCAAGACACAACTAGCACAACAGTTGAAACTACGGAGTCCTCAACAGTGGGCGGTACAACTGCAGAAATGGCTTCCACAAGTACACAGTTTATCTCCACAACAGAATTGGGCACAACAACAACCCTAACTGATGGTAGCACAACATCGCCTGAATCTGCAAGCACGGTTGAGTCTACAACTGAAACCATTACAACTGGAACCGGTATATCTACATCTGCACACACGCCAACATCAACAACTGCAGAGATGGCTAGCACAACAGTAGAAACTACGGAATCGTCAACAGTCAGCATCACAACTGCTGAACCCACGTCCATCAGTTCACAGGCTAGCACAGCAACACAGGCAGGCACAACAACAACCAGTACTGACGCTAGCACCTCAGCTGCAGATACTTCAAGCACAGCAGAGACTACATCAGAATCAATCACATCTGAACCCACTACATCTACTTCTGGATCCACAACTGCATCAGCAATTGTTGATACAACGACTTCTACTGAAGGCAAGTTGTCTTTTCCTCTTGTATTAGGTGATGTCTTTCATATCAAAAGGGTGTGTGGTATTAGTGACAAATGCAAAAAGATTTAAAATATCTTAGTGATATTTTGTATCCTTTAATTGAAAGTTATGTCATACATGCTGTTATCAAATAATAACTAATAGGATCCCATTTTATTCTATAAAAGTAGGTACAACCGAGTTTTCGACAGTCGGTAGCACAACCCTAGAAATGGCTTCCAGCAGTACACAGTCTAGTTCCACAACAGAATCAGGCGCAACGACAACTACTACTGATGCTAGCACAACAACTGCACAATCTACAAGCGCAGTTGAAAGTTCACCCGAAAGCACCACAACTGAAGCCAGTATGTCTACATCCGCAGGTACATCAACATCTACAAATACGGAATCTTCGACAGAGGGCACCACAACAGTAGAAATGACTTCTACCAGTACACAGGCAAGCTTTACAACAGAATCAAGCGCAACAACAACTTCTTCTACTGATGCTGCCACAACAAATGCACAATCCACAAACCCAGTAGAGACTACGACTGAAGCCGTCACAGGTGAAGCCAGTACATCTACATCCGCAGCGACACCAACATCTACAATTCCAGAAACAACTAGCACAACAGTAGAAACCATGGGGTCGTCGACAGTGAGTAGCACAACTGCTGCAGAAATCACTTCCACGAGTACACAGTCTATCTCCACAACAGAAACAGGTGCAACAGCATCCACAACTGATGCTAGCACAACCGCTGCTGAATCTACAAGCGCACTTGAGACTACGACTGAAGGCACCACACCTGAAGCTAGCACATCTACAACCGCAGCAGCACCAACATCTACAATTCAAGACACAACTAGCACAACAGTTGAAACCACGGAGTCCTCAACAGTGGGCGGCACAACTGCAGAAATGGATTCCACAAGTACACAGTTTATCTCCACAACAGAATCGGGCACAACAACAACCCTAACTGATGGTAGCACAACATCGCCTGAATCTACAAGCACGGTTGAGTCTACAACTGAAACCATTACAACTGAAACCGGTATATCTACATCCGCACACACGCCAACATCAACAACTGCAGAGATGGCTAGCACAACAGTAGAAACTACGGAATCGTCGACAGTCAGCATCTCAACTGCTGAACCCACGTCCATCAGTTCACAGGCTAGCACAGCAACACAGGCAGGCACAACAACCAGTACTGACACTAGCACCTCAGCTGCAGATACTTCAAGCACAGCAGAGACTACATCAGAATCAATCACATCTGAACCCACTACATCTACTTCTGGATCCACAACTGCATCAGCAATTGTTGATACAACGACTTCTACTGAAGGCAAGTTGTCTTTTCCTCTTGTATTAGGTGATGTCTTTCATATCAAAAGGCTGTGTGGTATTAGTGACAAATGCAAAAAGATTTAAAATATCTTAGTGATATTTTGTATCCTTTAATTGAAAGTTATGTCATACATGCTGTTATCAAATAATAACTAATAGGATCCCATTTTATTCTATAAAAGTAGGTACAACCGAGTTTTCGACAGTCGGTAGCACAACCCTAGAAATGGCTTCCAGCAGTACACAGTCTAGTTCCACAACAGAATCAGGCGCAACGACAACTACTACTGATGCTAGCACAACAACTGCACAATCTACAAGCGCAGTTGAAAGTTCACCCGAAAGCACCACAACTGAAGCCAGTATGTCTACATCCGCAGGTACATCAACATCTACAAATACGGAATCTTCGACAGAGGGCACCACAACAGTAGAAATGACTTCTACCAGTACACAGGCAAGCTTTACAACAGAATCAAGCGCAACAACAACTTCTTCTACTGATGCTGCCACAACAAATGCACAATCCACAAACCCAGTAGAGACTACGACTGAAGCCGTCACAGGTGAAGCCAGTACATCTACATCCGCAGCGACACCAACATCTACAATTCCAGAAACAACTAGCACAACAGTAGAAACCATGGGGTCGTCGACAGTGAGTAGCACAACTGCTGCAGAAATCACTTCCACGAGTACACAGTCTATCTCCACAACAGAAACAGGTGCAACAGCATCCACAACTGATGCTAGCACAACCGCTGCTGAATCTACAAGCGCACTTGAGACTACGACTGAAGGCACCACACCTGAAGCTAGCACATCTACAACCGCAGCAGCACCAACATCTACAATTCAAGACACAACTAGCACAACAGTTGAAACCACGGAGTCCTCAACAGTGGGCGGTACAACTGCAGAAATGGCTTCCACAAGTACACAGTTTATCTCCACAACAGAATCGGGCACAACAACAACCCTAACTGATGGTAGCACAACATCTCCTGAATCTGCAAGCACGGTTGAGTCTACAACTGAAACCATTACAACTGAAACCGGTATATCTACATCTGCACACACGCCAACATCAACAACTGCAGAGATGGCTAGCACAACAGTAGAAACTACGGAATCGTCAACATTCAGCATCACAACTGCTGAACCCACGTCCATCAGTTCACAGGCTAGCACAGCAACACAGGCAGGCACAACAACAACCAGTACTGACGCTAGCACCTCAGCTGCAGATACTTCAAGCACAGCAGAGACTACATCAGAATCAATCACATCTGAACCCACTACATCTACTTCTGGATCCACAACTGCATCAGCAATTGTTGATACAACGACTTCTACTGAAGGCAAGTTGTCTTTTCCTCTTGTATTAGGTGATGTCTTTCATATCAAAAGGCTGTGTGGTATTAGTGACAAATGCAAAAAGATTTAAAATATCTTAGTGATATTTTGTATCCTTTAATTGAACGTTATGTCATACATGCTGTTATCAAATAATAACTAATAGGATCCCATTTTATTCTATAAAAGTAGGTACAACCGAGTTTTCGACAGTCGGTAGCACAACCCTAGAAATGGCTTCCAGCAGTACACAGTCTAGTTCCACAACAGAATCAGGCGCAACGACAACTACTACTGATGCTAGCACAACAACTGCACAATCTACAAGCGCAGTTGAAAGTTCAACTGAAAGCACCACAACTGAAGCCAGTATGTCTACATCCGCAGGTACATCAACATCTACAAATACGGAATCTTCGACAGAGGGCACCACAACAGTAGAAATGACTTCTACCAGTACACAGGCAAGCTTTACAACAGAATCAAGCGCAACAACAACTTCTTCTACTGATGCTGCCACAACAAATGCACAATCCACAAACCCAGTAGAGACTACGACTGAAGCCGTCACAGGTGAAGCCAGTACATCTACATCCGCAGCGACACCAACATCTACAATTCCAGAAACAACTAGCACAACAGTAGAAACCATGGGGTCGTCGACAGTGAGTAGCACAACTGCTGCAGAAATCACTTCCACGAGTACACAGTCTATCTCCACAACAGAAACAGGTGCAACAGCATCCACAACTGATGCTAGCACAACCGCTGCTGAATCTACAAGCGCACTTGAGACTACGACTGAAGGCACCACACCTGAAGCTAGCACATCTACAACCGCAGCAGCACCAACATCTACAATTCAAGACACAACTAGCACAACAGTTGAAACCACGGAGTCCTCAACAGTGGGCGGCACAACTGCAGAAATGGATTCCACAAGTACACAGTTTATCTCCACAACAGAATCGGGCACAACAACAACCCTAACTGATGGTAGCACAACATCGCCTGAATCTACAAGCACGGTTGAGTCTACAACTGAAACCATTACAACTGAAACCGGTATATCTACATCCGCACACACGCCAACATCAACAACTGCAGAGATGGCTAGCACAACAGTAGAAACTACGGAATCGTCGACAGTCAGCATCTCAACTGCTGAACCCACGTCCATCAGTTCACAGGCTAGCACAGCAACACAGGCAGGCACAACAACCAGTACTGACACTAGCACCTCAGCTGCAGATACTTCAAGCACAGCAGAGACTACATCAGAATCAATCACATCTGAACCCACTACATCTACTTCTGGATCCACAACTGCATCAGCAATTGTTGATACAACGACTTCTACTGAAGGCAAGTTGTCTTTTCCTCTTGTATTAGGTGATGTCTTTCATATCAAAAGGCTGTGTGGTATTAGTGACAAATGCAAAAAGATTTAAAATATCTTAGTGATATTTTGTATCCTTTAATTGAAAGTTATGTCATACATGCTGTTATCAAATAATAACTAATAGGATCCCATTTTATTCTATAAAAGTAGGTACAACCGAGTTTTCGACAGTCGGTAGCACAACCCTAGAAATGGCTTCCAGCAGTACACAGTCTAGTTCCACAACAGAATCAGGCGCAACGACAACTACTACTGATGCTAGCACAACAACTGCACAATCTACAAGCGCAGTTGAAAGTTCAACTGAAAGCACCACAACTGAAGCCAGTATGTCTACATCCGCAGGTACATCAACATCTACAAATACGGAATCTTCGACAGAGGGCACCACAACAGTAGAAATGACTTCTACCAGTACACAGGCAAGCTTTACAACAGAATCAAGCGCAACAACAACTTCTTCTACTGATGCTGCCACAACAAATGCACAATCCACAAACCCAGTAGAGACTACGACTGAAGCCGTCACAGGTGAAGCCAGTACATCTACATCCGCAGCGACACCAACATCTACAATTCCAGAAACAACTAGCACAACAGTAGAAACCATGGGGTCGTCGACAGTGAGTAGCACAACTGCTGCAGAAATCACTTCCACGAGTACACAGTCTATCTCCACAACAGAAACAGGTGCAACAGCATCCACAACTGATGCTAGCACAACCGCTGCTGAATCTACAAGCGCACTTGAGACTACGACTGAAGGCACCACACCTGAAGCTAGCACATCTACAACCGCAGCAGCACCAACATCTACAATTCAAGACACAACTAGCACAACAGTTGAAACCACGGAGTCCTCAACAGTGGGCGGCACAACTGCAGAAATGGATTCCACAAGTACACAGTTTATCTCCACAACAGAATCGGGCACAACAACAACCCTAACTGATGGTAGCACAACATCGCCTGAATCTACAAGCACGGTTGAGTCTACAACTGAAACCATTACAACTGAAACCGGTATATCTACATCCGCACACACGCCAACATCAACAACTGCAGAGATGGCTAGCACAACAGTAGAAACTACGGAATCGTCGACAGTCAGCATCTCAACTGCTGAACCCACGTCCATCAGTTCACAGGCTAGCACAGCAACACAGGCAGGCACAACAACCAGTACTGACACTAGCACCTCAGCTGCAGATACTTCAAGCACAGCAGAGACTACATCAGAATCAATCACATCTGAACCCACTACATCTACTTCTGGATCCACAACTGCATCAGCAATTGTTGATACAACGACTTCTACTGAAGGCAAGTTGTCTTTTCCTCTTGTATTAGGTGATGTCTTTCATATCAAAAGGCTGTGTGGTATTAGTGACAAATGCAAAAAGATTTAAAATATCTTAGTGATATTTTGTATCCTTTAATTGAAAGTTATGTCATACATGCTGTTATCAAATAATAACTAATAGGATCCCATTTTATTCTATAAAAGTAGGTACAACCGAGTTTTCGACAGTCGGTAGCACAACCCTAGAAATGGCTTCCAGCAGTACACAGTCTAGTTCCACAACAGAATCAGGCGCAACGACAACTACTACTGATGCTAGCACAACAACTGCACAATCTACAAGCGCAGTTGAAAGTTCAACTGAAAGCACCACAACTGAAGCCAGTATGTCTACATCCGCAGGTACATCAACATCTACAAATACGGAATCTTCGACAGAGGGCACCACAACAGTAGAAATGACTTCTACCAGTACACAGGCAAGCTTTACAACAGAATCAAGCGCAACAACAACTTCTTCTACTGATGCTGCCACAACAAATGCACAATCCACAAACCCAGTAGAGACTACGACTGAAGCCGTCACAGGTGAAGCCAGTACATCTACATCCGCAGCGACACCAACATCTACAATTCCAGAAACAACTAGCACAACAGTAGAAACCATGGGGTCGTCGACAGTGAGTAGCACAACTGCTGCAGAAATCACTTCCACGAGTACACAGTCTATCTCCACAACAGAAACAGGTGCAACAGCATCCACAACTGATGCTAGCACAACCGCTGCTGAATCTACAAGCGCACTTGAGACTACGACTGAAGGCACCACACCTGAAGCTAGCACATCTACAACCGCAGCAGCACCAACATCTACAATTCAAGACACAACTAGCACAACAGTTGAAACTACGGAGTCCTCAACAGTGGGCGGTACAACTGCAGAAATGGCTTCCACAAGTACACAGTTTATCTCCACAACAGAATTGGGCACAACAACAACCCTAACTGATGGTAGCACAACATCGCCTGAATCTGCAAGCACGGTTGAGTCTACAACTGAAACCATTACAACTGGAACCGGTATATCTACATCTGCACACACGCCAACATCAACAACTGCAGAGATGGCTAGCACAACAGTAGAAACTACGGAATCGTCAACAGTCAGCATCACAACTGCTGAACCCACGTCCATCAGTTCACAGGCTAGCACAGCAACACAGGCAGGCACAACAACAACCAGTACTGACGCTAGCACCTCAGCTGCAGATACTTCAAGCACAGCAGAGACTACATCAGAATCAATCACATCTGAACCCACTACATCTACTTCTGGATCCACAACTGCATCAGCAATTGTTGATACAACGACTTCTACTGAAGGCAAGTTGTCTTTTCCTCTTGTATTAGGTGATGTCTTTCATATTAAAAGGCTGTGTGGTATTAGTGACAAATGCAAAAAGATTTAAAATATCTTAGTGATATTTTGTATCCTTTAATTGAAAGTTATGTCATACATGCTGTTATCAAATAATAACTAATAGGATCCCATTTTATTCTATAAAAGTAGGTACAACCGAGTTTTCGACAGTCGGTAGCACAACCCTAGAAATGGCTTCCAGCAGTACACAGTCTAGTTCCACAACAGAATCAGGCGCAACGACAACTACTACTGATGCTAGCACAACAACTGCACAATCTACAAGCGCAGTTGAAAGTTCACCCGAAAGCACCACAACTGAAGCCAGTATGTCTACATCCACAGGTACATCAACATCTACAAATACGGAATCTTCGACAGAGGGCACCACAACAGTAGAAATGACTTCTACCAGTACACAGGCAAGCTTTACAACAGAATCAAGCGCAACAACAACTTCTTCTACTGATGCTGCCACAACAAATGCACAATCCACAAACCCAGTAGAGACTACGACTGAAGCCGTCACAGGTGAAGCCAGTACATCTACATCCGCAGCGACACCAACATCTACAATTCCAGAAACAACTAGCACAACAGTAGAAACCATGGGGTCGTCGACAGTGAGTAGCACAACTGCTGCAGAAATCACTTCCACGAGTACACAGTCTATCTCCACAACAGAAACAGGTGCAACAGCATCCACAACTGATGCTAGCACAACCGCTGCTGAATCTACAAGCGCACTTGAGACTACGACTGAAGGCACCACACCTGAAGCTAGCACATCTACAACCGCAGCAGCACCAACATCTACAATTCAAGACACAACTAGCACAACAGTTGAAACCACGGAGTCCTCAACAGTGGGCGGTACAACTGCAGAAATGGCTTCCACAAGTACACAGTTTATCTCCACAACAGAATCGGGCACAACAACAACCCTAACTGATGGTAGCACAACATCTCCTGAATCTGCAAGCACGGTTGAGTCTACAACTGAAACCATTACAACTGAAACCGGTATATCTACATCTGCACACACGCCAACATCAACAACTGCAGAGATGGCTAGCACAACAGTAGAAACTACGGAATCGTCAACATTCAGCATCACAACTGCTGAACCCACGTCCATCAGTTCACAGGCTAGCACAGCAACACAGGCAGGCACAACAACAACCAGTACTGACGCTAGCACCTCAGCTGCAGATACTTCAAGCACAGCAGAGACTACATCAGAATCAATCACATCTGAACCCACTACATCTACTTCTGGATCCACAACTGCATCAGCAATTGTTGATACAACGACTTCTACTGAAGGCAAGTTGTCTTTTCCTCTTGTATTAGGTGATGTCTTTCATATCAAAAGGCTGTGTGGTATTAGTGACAAATGCAAAAAGATTTAAAATATCTTAGTGATATTTTGTATCCTTTAATTGAACGTTATGTCATACATGCTGTTATCAAATAATAACTAATAGGATCCCATTTTATTCTATAAAAGTAGGTACAACCGAGTTTTCGACAGTCGGTAGCACAACCCTAGAAATGGCTTCCAGCAGTACACAGTCTAGTTCCACAACAGAATCAGGCGCAACGACAACTACTACTGATGCTAGCACAACAACTGCACAATCTACAAGCGCAGTTGAAAGTTCAACTGAAAGCACCACAACTGAAGCCAGTATGTCTACATCCGCAGGTACATCAACATCTACAAATACGGAATCTTCGACAGAGGGCACCACAACAGTAGAAATGACTTCTACCAGTACACAGGCAAGCTTTACAACAGAATCAAGCGCAACAACAACTTCTTCTACTGATGCTGCCACAACAAATGCACAATCCACAAACCCAGTAGAGACTACGACTGAAGCCGTCACAGGTGAAGCCAGTACATCTACATCCGCAGCGACACCAACATCTACAATTCCAGAAACAACTAGCACAACAGTAGAAACCATGGGGTCGTCGACAGTGAGTAGCACAACTGCTGCAGAAATCACTTCCACGAGTACACAGTCTATCTCCACAACAGAAACAGGTGCAACAGCATCCACAACTGATGCTAGCACAACCGCTGCTGAATCTACAAGCGCACTTGAGACTACGACTGAAGGCACCACACCTGAAGCTAGCACATCTACAACCGCAGCAGCACCAACATCTACAATTCAAGACACAACTAGCACAACAGTTGAAACCACGGAGTCCTCAACAGTGGGCGGCACAACTGCAGAAATGGATTCCACAAGTACACAGTTTATCTCCACAACAGAATCGGGCACAACAACAACCCTAACTGATGGTAGCACAACATCGCCTGAATCTACAAGCACGGTTGAGTCTACAACTGAAACCATTACAACTGAAACCGGTATATCTACATCCGCACACACGCCAACATCAACAACTGCAGAGATGGCTAGCACAACAGTAGAAACTACGGAATCGTCGACAGTCAGCATCTCAACTGCTGAACCCACGTCCATCAGTTCACAGGCTAGCACAGCAACACAGGCAGGCACAACAACCAGTACTGACACTAGCACCTCAGCTGCAGATACTTCAAGCACAGCAGAGACTACATCAGAATCAATCACATCTGAACCCACTACATCTACTTCTGGATCCACAACTGCATCAGCAATTGTTGATACAACGACTTCTACTGAAGGCAAGTTGTCTTTTCCTCTTGTATTAGGTGATGTCTTTCATATCAAAAGGCTGTGTGGTATTAGTGACAAATGCAAAAAGATTTAAAATATCTTAGTGATATTTTGTATCCTTTAATTGAAAGTTATGTCATACATGCTGTTATCAAATAATAACTAATAGGATCCCATTTTATTCTATAAAAGTAGGTACAACCGAGTTTTCGACAGTCGGTAGCACAACCCTAGAAATGGCTTCCAGCAGTACACAGTCTAGTTCCACAACAGAATCAGGCGCAACGACAACTACTACTGATGCTAGCACAACAACTGCACAATCTACAAGCGCAGTTGAAAGTTCAACTGAAAGCACCACAACTGAAGCCAGTATGTCTACATCCGCAGGTACATCAACATCTACAAATACGGAATCTTCGACAGAGGGCACCACAACAGTAGAAATGACTTCTACCAGTACACAGGCAAGCTTTACAACAGAATCAAGCGCAACAACAACTTCTTCTACTGATGCTGCCACAACAAATGCACAATCCACAAACCCAGTAGAGACTACGACTGAAGCCGTCACAGGTGAAGCCAGTACATCTACATCCGCAGCGACACCAACATCTACAATTCCAGAAACAACTAGCACAACAGTAGAAACCATGGGGTCGTCGACAGTGAGTAGCACAACTGCTGCAGAAATCACTTCCACGAGTACACAGTCTATCTCCACAACAGAAACAGGTGCAACAGCATCCACAACTGATGCTAGCACAACCGCTGCTGAATCTACAAGCGCACTTGAGACTACGACTGAAGGCACCACACCTGAAGCTAGCACATCTACAACCGCAGCAGCACCAACATCTACAATTCAAGACACAACTAGCACAACAGTTGAAACCACGGAGTCCTCAACAGTGGGCGGTACAACTGCAGAAATGGCTTCCACAAGTACACAGTTTATCTCCACAACAGAATCGGGCACAACAACAACCCTAACTGATGGTAGCACAACATCTCCTGAATCTGCAAGCACGGTTGAGTCTACAACTGAAACCATTACAACTGAAACCGGTATATCTACATCTGCACACACGCCAACATCAACAACTGCAGAGATGGCTAGCACAACAGTAGAAACTACGGAATCGTCAACATTCAGCATCACAACTGCTGAACCCACGTCCATCAGTTCACAGGCTAGCACAGCAACACAGGCAGGCACAACAACAACCAGTACTGACGCTAGCACCTCAGCTGCAGATACTTCAAGCACAGCAGAGACTACATCAGAATCAATCACATCTGAACCCACTACATCTACTTCTGGATCCACAACTGCATCAGCAATTGTTGATACAACGACTTCTACTGAAGGCAAGTTGTCTTTTCCTCTTGTATTAGGTGATGTCTTTCATATCAAAAGGCTGTGTGGTATTAGTGACAAATGCAAAAAGATTTAAAATATCTTAGTGATATTTTGTATCCTTTAATTGAACGTTATGTCATACATGCTGTTATCAAATAATAACTAATAGGATCCCATTTTATTCTATAAAAGTAGGTACAACCGAGTTTTCGACAGTCGGTAGCACAACCCTAGAAATGGCTTCCAGCAGTACACAGTCTAGTTCCACAACAGAATCAGGCGCAACGACAACTACTACTGATGCTAGCACAACAACTGCACAATCTACAAGCGCAGTTGAAAGTTCAACTGAAAGCACCACAACTGAAGCCAGTATGTCTACATCCGCAGGTACATCAACATCTACAAATACGGAATCTTCGACAGAGGGCACCACAACAGTAGAAATGACTTCTACCAGTACACAGGCAAGCTTTACAACAGAATCAAGCGCAACAACAACTTCTTCTACTGATGCTGCCACAACAAATGCACAATCCACAAACCCAGTAGAGACTACGACTGAAGCCGTCACAGGTGAAGCCAGTACATCTACATCCGCAGCGACACCAACATCTACAATTCCAGAAACAACTAGCACAACAGTAGAAACCATGGGGTCGTCGACAGTGAGTAGCACAACTGCTGCAGAAATCACTTCCACGAGTACACAGTCTATCTCCACAACAGAAACAGGTGCAACAGCATCCACAACTGATGCTAGCACAACCGCTGCTGAATCTACAAGCGCACTTGAGACTACGACTGAAGGCACCACACCTGAAGCTAGCACATCTACAACCGCAGCAGCACCAACATCTACAATTCAAGACACAACTAGCACAACAGTTGAAACCACGGAGTCCTCAACAGTGGGCGGCACAACTGCAGAAATGGATTCCACAAGTACACAGTTTATCTCCACAACAGAATCGGGCACAACAACAACCCTAACTGATGGTAGCACAACATCGCCTGAATCTACAAGCACGGTTGAGTCTACAACTGAAACCATTACAACTGAAACCGGTATATCTACATCCGCACACACGCCAACATCAACAACTGCAGAGATGGCTAGCACAACAGTAGAAACTACGGAATCGTCGACAGTCAGCATCTCAACTGCTGAACCCACGTCCATCAGTTCACAGGCTAGCACAGCAACACAGGCAGGCACAACAACCAGTACTGACACTAGCACCTCAGCTGCAGATACTTCAAGCACAGCAGAGACTACATCAGAATCAATCACATCTGAACCCACTACATCTACTTCTGGATCCACAACTGCATCAGCAATTGTTGATACAACGACTTCTACTGAAGGCAAGTTGTCTTTTCCTCTTGTATTAGGTGATGTCTTTCATATCAAAAGGCTGTGTGGTATTAGTGACAAATGCAAAAAGATTTAAAATATCTTAGTGATATTTTGTATCCTTTAATTGAAAGTTATGTCATACATGCTGTTATCAAATAATAACTAATAGGATCCCATTTTATTCTATAAAAGTAGGTACAACCGAGTTTTCGACAGTCGGTAGCACAACCCTAGAAATGGCTTCCAGCAGTACACAGTCTAGTTCCACAACAGAATCAGGCGCAACGACAACTACTACTGATGCTAGCACAACAACTGCACAATCTACAAGCGCAGTTGAAAGTTCAACTGAAAGCACCACAACTGAAGCCAGTATGTCTACATCCGCAGGTACATCAACATCTACAAATACGGAATCTTCGACAGAGGGCACCACAACAGTAGAAATGACTTCTACCAGTACACAGGCAAGCTTTACAACAGAATCAAGCGCAACAACAACTTCTTCTACTGATGCTGCCACAACAAATGCACAATCCACAAACCCAGTAGAGACTACGACTGAAGCCGTCACAGGTGAAGCCAGTACATCTACATCCGCAGCGACACCAACATCTACAATTCCAGAAACAACTAGCACAACAGTAGAAACCATGGGGTCGTCGACAGTGAGTAGCACAACTGCTGCAGAAATCACTTCCACGAGTACACAGTCTATCTCCACAACAGAAACAGGTGCAACAGCATCCACAACTGATGCTAGCACAACCGCTGCTGAATCTACAAGCGCACTTGAGACTACGACTGAAGGCACCACACCTGAAGCTAGCACATCTACAACCGCAGCAGCACCAACATCTACAATTCAAGACACAACTAGCACAACAGTTGAAACCACGGAGTCCTCAACAGTGGGCGGTACAACTGCAGAAATGGCTTCCACAAGTACACAGTTTATCTCCACAACAGAATCGGGCACAACAACAACCCTAACTGATGGTAGCACAACATCTCCTGAATCTGCAAGCACGGTTGAGTCTACAACTGAAACCATTACAACTGAAACCGGTATATCTACATCTGCACACACGCCAACATCAACAACTGCAGAGATGGCTAGCACAACAGTAGAAACTACGGAATCGTCAACATTCAGCATCACAACTGCTGAACCCACGTCCATCAGTTCACAGGCTAGCACAGCAACACAGGCAGGCACAACAACAACCAGTACTGACGCTAGCACCTCAGCTGCAGATACTTCAAGCACAGCAGAGACTACATCAGAATCAATCACATCTGAACCCACTACATCTACTTCTGGATCCACAACTGCATCAGCAATTGTTGATACAACGACTTCTACTGAAGGCAAGTTGTCTTTTCCTCTTGTATTAGGTGATGTCTTTCATATCAAAAGGCTGTGTGGTATTAGTGACAAATGCAAAAAGATTTAAAATATCTTAGTGATATTTTGTATCCTTTAATTGAACGTTATGTCATACATGCTGTTATCAAATAATAACTAATAGGATCCCATTTTATTCTATAAAAGTAGGTACAACCGAGTTTTCGACAGTCGGTAGCACAACCCTAGAAATGGCTTCCAGCAGTACACAGTCTAGTTCCACAACAGAATCAGGCGCAACGACAACTACTACTGATGCTAGCACAACAACTGCACAATCTACAAGCGCAGTTGAAAGTTCAACTGAAAGCACCACAACTGAAGCCAGTATGTCTACATCCGCAGGTACATCAACATCTACAAATACGGAATCTTCGACAGAGGGCACCACAACAGTAGAAATGACTTCTACCAGTACACAGGCAAGCTTTACAACAGAATCAAGCGCAACAACAACTTCTTCTACTGATGCTGCCACAACAAATGCACAATCCACAAACCCAGTAGAGACTACGACTGAAGCCGTCACAGGTGAAGCCAGTACATCTACATCCGCAGCGACACCAACATCTACAATTCCAGAAACAACTAGCACAACAGTAGAAACCATGGGGTCGTCGACAGTGAGTAGCACAACTGCTGCAGAAATCACTTCCACGAGTACACAGTCTATCTCCACAACAGAAACAGGTGCAACAGCATCCACAACTGATGCTAGCACAACCGCTGCTGAATCTACAAGCGCACTTGAGACTACGACTGAAGGCACCACACCTGAAGCTAGCACATCTACAACCGCAGCAGCACCAACATCTACAATTCAAGACACAACTAGCACAACAGTTGAAACCACGGAGTCCTCAACAGTGGGCGGCACAACTGCAGAAATGGATTCCACAAGTACACAGTTTATCTCCACAACAGAATCGGGCACAACAACAACCCTAACTGATGGTAGCACAACATCGCCTGAATCTACAAGCACGGTTGAGTCTACAACTGAAACCATTACAACTGAAACCGGTATATCTACATCCGCACACACGCCAACATCAACAACTGCAGAGATGGCTAGCACAACAGTAGAAACTACGGAATCGTCGACAGTCAGCATCTCAACTGCTGAACCCACGTCCATCAGTTCACAGGCTAGCACAGCAACACAGGCAGGCACAACAACCAGTACTGACACTAGCACCTCAGCTGCAGATACTTCAAGCACAGCAGAGACTACATCAGAATCAATCACATCTGAACCCACTACATCTACTTCTGGATCCACAACTGCATCAGCAATTGTTGATACAACGACTTCTACTGAAGGCAAGTTGTCTTTTCCTCTTGTATTAGGTGATGTCTTTCATATCAAAAGGGTGTGTGGTATTAGTGACAAATGCAAAAAGATTTAAAATATCTTAGTGATATTTTATATCCTTTAATTGAAAGTGATGTCATACATGCTGTTATCAAATAATAACTAATAGGATCCCATTTTATTCTATAAAAGTAGGTACAACCGAGTTTTCGACAGTCGGTAGCACAACCCTAGAAATGGCTTCCAGCAGTACACAGCCTAGTTCCACAACAGAATCAGGCGCAACGACAACTACTACTGATGCTAGCACAACAACTGCACAATCTACAAGCGCAGTTGAAAGTTCACCCGAAAGCACCACAACTGAAGCCAGTATGTCTACATCCGCAGGTACATCAACATCTACAAATACGGAATCTTCGACAGAGGGCACCACAACAGTAGAAATGACTTCTACCAGTACACAGGCAAGCTTTACAACAGAATCAAGCGCAACAACAACTTCTTCTACTGATGCTGCCACAACAAATGCACAATCCACAAACCCAGTAGAGACTACGACTGAAGCCGTCACAGGTGAAGCCAGTACATCTACATCCGCAGCGACACCAACATCTACAATTCCAGAAACAACTAGCACAACAGTAGAAACCATGGGGTCGTCGACAGTGAGTAGCACAACTGCTGCAGAAATCACTTCCACGAGTACACAGTCTATCTCCACAACAGAAACAGGTGCAACAGCATCCACAACTGATGCTAGCACAACCGCTGCTGAATCTACAAGCGCACTTGAGACTACGACTGAAGGCACCACACCTGAAGCTAGCACATCTACAACCGCAGCAGCACCAACATCTACAATTCAAGACACAACTAGCACAACAGTTGAAACCACGGAGTCCTCAACAGTGGGCGGCACAACTGCAGAAATGGATTCCACAAGTACACAGTTTATCTCCACAACAGAATCGGGCACAACAACAACCCTAACTGATGGTAGCACAACATCGCCTGAATCTACAAGCACGGTTGAGTCTACAACTGAAACCATTACAACTGAAACCGGTATATCTACATCCGCACACACGCCAACATCAACAACTGCAGAGATGGCTAGCACAACAGTAGAAACTACGGAATCGTCGACAGTCAGCATCTCAACTGCTGAACCCACGTCCATCAGTTCACAGGCTAGCACAGCAACACAGGCAGGCACAACAACCAGTACTGACACTAGCACCTCAGCTGCAGATACTTCAAGCACAGCAGAGACTACATCAGAATCAATCACATCTGAACCCACTACATCTACTTCTGGATCCACAACTGCATCAGCAATTGTTGATACAACGACTTCTACTGAAGGCAAGTTGTCTTTTCCTCTTGTATTAGGTGATGTCTTTCATATCAAAAGGGTGTGTGGTATTAGTGACAAATGCAAAAAGATTTAAAATATCTTAGTGATATTTTGTATCCTTTAATTGAACGTTATGTCATACATGCTGTTATCAAATAATAACTAATAGGATCCCATTTTATTCTATAAAAGTAGGTACAACCGAGTTTTCGACAGTCGGTAGCACAACCCTAGAAATGGCTTCCAGCAGTACACAGTCTAGTTCCACAACAGAATCAGGCGCAACGACAACTACTACTGATGCTAGCACAACAACTGCACAATCTACAAGCGCAGTTGAAAGTTCAACTGAAAGCACCACAACTGAAGCCAGTATGTCTACATCCGCAGGTACATCAACATCTACAAATACGGAATCTTCGACAGAGGGCACCACAACAGTAGAAATGACTTCTACCAGTACACAGGCAAGCTTTACAACAGAATCAAGCGCAACAACAACTTCTTCTACTGATGCTGCCACAACAAATGCACAATCCACAAACCCAGTAGAGACTATGACTGAAGCCGTCACAGGTGAAGCCAGTACATCTACATCCGCAGCGACACCAACATCTACAATTCCAGAAACAACTAGCACAACAGTAGAAACCATGGGGTCGTCGACAGTGAGTAGCACAACTGCTGCAGAAATCACTTCCACGAGTACACAGTCTATCTCCACAACAGAAACAGGTGCAACAGCATCCACAACTGATGCTAGCACAACCGCTGCTGAATCTACAAGCGCACTTGAGACTACGACTGAAGGCACCACACCTGAAGCTAGCACATCTACAACCGCAGCAGCACCAACATCTACAATTCAAGACACAACTAGCACAACAGTTGAAACTACGGAGTCCTCAACAGTGGGCGGTACAACTGCAGAAATGGCTTCCACAAGTACACAGTTTATCTCCACAACAGAATCGGGCACAACAACAACCCTAACTGATGGTAGCACAACATCGCCTGAATCTGCAAGCACGGTTGAGTCTACAACTGAAACCATTACAACTGGAACCGGTATATCTACATCTGCACACACGCCAACATCAACAACTGCAGAGATGGCTAGCACAACAGTAGAAACTACGGAATCGTCAACAGTCAGCATCACAACTGCTGAACCCACGTCCATCAGTTCACAGGCTAGCACAGCAACACAGGCAGGCACAACAACAACCAGTACTGACGCTAGCACCTCAGCTGCAGATACTTCAAGCACAGCAGAGACTACATCAGAATCAATCACATCTGAACCCACTACATCTACTTCTGGATCCACAACTGCATCAGCAATTGTTGATACAACGACTTCTACTGAAGGCAAGTTGTCTTTTCCCCTTGTATTAGGTGATGTCTTTCATATCAAAAGGGTGTGTGGTATTAGTGACAAATGCAAAAAGATTTAAAATATCTTAGTGATATTTTGTATCCTTTAATTGAACGTTATGTCATACATGCTGTTATCAAATAATAACTAATAGGATCCCATTTTATTCTATAAAAGTAGGTACAACCGAGTTTTCGACAGTCGGTAGCACAACCCTAGAAATGGCTTCCAGCAGTACACAGTCTAGTTCCACAACAGAATCAGGCGCAACGACAACTACTACTGATGCTAGCACAACAACTGCACAATCTACAAGCGCAGTTGAAAGTTCACCCGAAAGCACCACAACTGAAGCCAGTATGTCTACATCCGCAGGTACATCAACATCTACAAATACGGAATCTTCGACAGAGGGCACCACAACAGTAGAAATGACTTCTACCAGTACACAGGCAAGCTTTACAACAGAATCAAGCGCAACAACAACTTCTTCTACTGATGCTGCCACAACAAATGCACAATCCACAAACCCAGTAGAGACTACGACTGAAGCCGTCACAGGTGAAGCCAGTACATCTACATCCGCAGCGACACCAACATCTACAATTCCAGAAACAACTAGCACAACAGTAGAAACCATGGGGTCGTCGACAGTGAGTAGCACAACTGCTGCAGAAATCACTTCCACGAGTACACAGTCTATCTCCACAACAGAAACAGGTGCAACAGCATCCACAACTGATGCTAGCACAACCGCTGCTGAATCTACAAGCGCACTTGAGACTACGACTGAAGGCACCACACCTGAAGCTAGCACATCTACAACCGCAGCAGCACCAACATCTACAATTCAAGACACAACTAGCACAACAGTTGAAACCACGGAGTCCTCAACAGTGGGCGGCACAACTGCAGAAATGGATTCCACAAGTACACAGTTTATCTCCACAACAGAATCGGGCACAACAACAACCCTAACTGATGGTAGCACAACATCGCCTGAATCTACAAGCACGGTTGAGTCTACAACTGAAACCATTACAACTGAAACCGGTATATCTACATCCGCACACACGCCAACATCAACAACTGCAGAGATGGCTAGCACAACAGTAGAAACTACGGAATCGTCGACAGTCAGCATCTCAACTGCTGAACCCACGTCCATCAGTTCACAGGCTAGCACAGCAACACAGGCAGGCACAACAACCAGTACTGACACTAGCACCTCAGCTGCAGATACTTCAAGCACAGCAGAGACTACATCAGAATCAATCACATCTGAACCCACTACATCTACTTCTGGATCCACAACTGCATCAGCAATTGTTGATACAACGACTTCTACTGAAGGCAAGTTGTCTTTTCCTCTTGTATTAGGTGATGTCTTTCATATCAAAAGGGTGTGTGGTATTAGTGACAAATGCAAAAAGATTTAAAATATCTTAGTGATATTTTATATCCTTTAATTGAAAGTGATGTCATACATGCTGTTATCAAATAATAACTAATAGGATCCCATTTTATTCTATAAAAGTAGGTACAACCGAGTTTTCGACAGTCGGTAGCACAACCCTAGAAATGGCTTCCAGCAGTACACAGCCTAGTTCCACAACAGAATCAGGCGCAACGACAACTACTACTGATGCTAGCACAACAACTGCACAATCTACAAGCGCAGTTGAAAGTTCACCCGAAAGCACCACAACTGAAGCCAGTATGTCTACATCCGCAGGTACATCAACATCTACAAATACGGAATCTTCGACAGAGGGCACCACAACAGTAGAAATGACTTCTACCAGTACACAGGCAAGCTTTACAACAGAATCAAGCGCAACAACAACTTCTTCTACTGATGCTGCCACAACAAATGCACAATCCACAAACCCAGTAGAGACTACGACTGAAGCCGTCACAGGTGAAGCCAGTACATCTACATCCGCAGCGACACCAACATCTACAATTCCAGAAACAACTAGCACAACAGTAGAAACCATGGGGTCGTCGACAGTGAGTAGCACAACTGCTGCAGAAATCACTTCCACGAGTACACAGTCTATCTCCACAACAGAAACAGGTGCAACAGCATCCACAACTGATGCTAGCACAACCGCTGCTGAATCTACAAGCGCACTTGAGACTACGACTGAAGGCACCACACCTGAAGCTAGCACATCTACAACCGCAGCAGCACCAACATCTACAATTCAAGACACAACTAGCACAACAGTTGAAACCACGGAGTCCTCAACAGTGGGCGGCACAACTGCAGAAATGGATTCCACAAGTACACAGTTTATCTCCACAACAGAATCGGGCACAACAACAACCCTAACTGATGGTAGCACAACATCGCCTGAATCTACAAGCACGGTTGAGTCTACAACTGAAACCATTACAACTGAAACCGGTATATCTACATCCGCACACACGCCAACATCAACAACTGCAGAGATGGCTAGCACAACAGTAGAAACTACGGAATCGTCGACAGTCAGCATCTCAACTGCTGAACCCACGTCCATCAGTTCACAGGCTAGCACAGCAACACAGGCAGGCACAACAACCAGTACTGACACTAGCACCTCAGCTGCAGATACTTCAAGCACAGCAGAGACTACATCAGAATCAATCACATCTGAACCCACTACATCTACTTCTGGATCCACAACTGCATCAGCAATTGTTGATACAACGACTTCTACTGAAGGCAAGTTGTCTTTTCCTCTTGTATTAGGTGATGTCTTTCATATCAAAAGGCTGTGTGGTATTAGTGACAAATGCAAAAAGATTTAAAATATCTTAGTGATATTTTGTATCCTTTAATTGAACGTTATGTCATACATGCTGTTATCAAATAATAACTAATAGGATCCCATTTTATTCTATAAAAGTAGGTACAACCGAGTTTTCGACAGTCGGTAGCACAACCCTAGAAATGGCTTCCAGCAGTACACAGTCTAGTTCCACAACAGAATCAGGCGCAACGACAACTACTACTGATGCTAGCACAACAACTGCACAATCTACAAGCGCAGTTGAAAGTTCAACTGAAAGCACCACAACTGAAGCCAGTATGTCTACATCCGCAGGTACATCAACATCTACAAATACGGAATCTTCGACAGAGGGCACCACAACAGTAGAAATGACTTCTACCAGTACACAGGCAAGCTTTACAACAGAATCAAGCGCAACAACAACTTCTTCTACTGATGCTGCCACAACAAATGCACAATCCACAAACCCAGTAGAGACTATGACTGAAGCCGTCACAGGTGAAGCCAGTACATCTACATCCGCAGCGACACCAACATCTACAATTCCAGAAACAACTAGCACAACAGTAGAAACCATGGGGTCGTCGACAGTGAGTAGCACAACTGCTGCAGAAATCACTTCCACGAGTACACAGTCTATCTCCACAACAGAAACAGGTGCAACAGCATCCACAACTGATGCTAGCACAACCGCTGCTGAATCTACAAGCGCACTTGAGACTACGACTGAAGGCACCACACCTGAAGCTAGCACATCTACAACCGCAGCAGCACCAACATCTACAATTCAAGACACAACTAGCACAACAGTTGAAACTACGGAGTCCTCAACAGTGGGCGGTACAACTGCAGAAATGGCTTCCACAAGTACACAGTTTATCTCCACAACAGAATCGGGCACAACAACAACCCTAACTGATGGTAGCACAACATCGCCTGAATCTGCAAGCACGGTTGAGTCTACAACTGAAACCATTACAACTGGAACCGGTATATCTACATCTGCACACACGCCAACATCAACAACTGCAGAGATGGCTAGCACAACAGTAGAAACTACGGAATCGTCAACAGTCAGCATCACAACTGCTGAACCCACGTCCATCAGTTCACAGGCTAGCACAGCAACACAGGCAGGCACAACAACAACCAGTACTGACGCTAGCACCTCAGCTGCAGATACTTCAAGCACAGCAGAGACTACATCAGAATCAATCACATCTGAACCCACTACATCTACTTCTGGATCCACAACTGCATCAGCAATTGTTGATACAACGACTTCTACTGAAGGCAAGTTGTCTTTTCCCCTTGTATTAGGTGATGTCTTTCATATCAAAAGGGTGTGTGGTATTAGTGACAAATGCAAAAAGATTTAAAATATCTTAGTGATATTTTGTATCCTTTAATTGAACGTTATGTCATACATGCTGTTATCAAATAATAACTAATAGGATCCCATTTTATTCTATAAAAGTAGGTACAACCGAGTTTTCGACAGTCGGTAGCACAACCCTAGAAATGGCTTCCAGCAGTACACAGTCTAGTTCCACAACAGAATCAGGCGCAACGACAACTACTACTGATGCTAGCACAACAACTGCACAATCTACAAGCGCAGTTGAAAGTTCACCCGAAAGCACCACAACTGAAGCCAGTATGTCTACATCCGCAGGTACATCAACATCTACAAATACGGAATCTTCGACAGAGGGCACCACAACAGTAGAAATGACTTCTACCAGTACACAGGCAAGCTTTACAACAGAATCAAGCGCAACAACAACTTCTTCTACTGATGCTGCCACAACAAATGCACAATCCACAAACCCAGTAGAGACTACGACTGAAGCCGTCACAGGTGAAGCCAGTACATCTACATCCGCAGCGACACCAACATCTACAATTCCAGAAACAACTAGCACAACAGTAGAAACCATGGGGTCGTCGACAGTGAGTAGCACAACTGCTGCAGAAATCACTTCCACGAGTACACAGTCTATCTCCACAACAGAAACAGGTGCAACAGCATCCACAACTGATGCTAGCACAACCGCTGCTGAATCTACAAGCGCACTTGAGACTACGACTGAAGGCACCACACCTGAAGCTAGCACATCTACAACCGCAGCAGCACCAACATCTACAATTCAAGACACAACTAGCACAACAGTTGAAACCACGGAGTCCTCAACAGTGGGCGGCACAACTGCAGAAATGGATTCCACAAGTACACAGTTTATCTCCACAACAGAATCGGGCACAACAACAACCCTAACTGATGGTAGCACAACATCGCCTGAATCTACAAGCACGGTTGAGTCTACAACTGAAACCATTACAACTGAAACCGGTATATCTACATCCGCACACACGCCAACATCAACAACTGCAGAGATGGCTAGCACAACAGTAGAAACTACGGAATCGTCGACAGTCAGCATCTCAACTGCTGAACCCACGTCCATCAGTTCACAGGCTAGCACAGCAACACAGGCAGGCACAACAACCAGTACTGACACTAGCACCTCAGCTGCAGATACTTCAAGCACAGCAGAGACTACATCAGAATCAATCACATCTGAACCCACTACATCTACTTCTGGATCCACAACTGCATCAGCAATTGTTGATACAACGACTTCTACTGAAGGCAAGTTGTCTTTTCCTCTTGTATTAGGTGATGTCTTTCATATCAAAAGGGTGTGTGGTATTAGTGACAAATGCAAAAAGATTTAAAATATCTTAGTGATATTTTATATCCTTTAATTGAAAGTGATGTCATACATGCTGTTATCAAATAATAACTAATAGGATCCCATTTTATTCTATAAAAGTAGGTACAACCGAGTTTTCGACAGTCGGTAGCACAACCCTAGAAATGGCTTCCAGCAGTACACAGCCTAGTTCCACAACAGAATCAGGCGCAACGACAACTACTACTGATGCTAGCACAACAACTGCACAATCTACAAGCGCAGTTGAAAGTTCACCCGAAAGCACCACAACTGAAGCCAGTATGTCTACATCCGCAGGTACATCAACATCTACAAATACGGAATCTTCGACAGAGGGCACCACAACAGTAGAAATGACTTCTACCAGTACACAGGCAAGCTTTACAACAGAATCAAGCGCAACAACAACTTCTTCTACTGATGCTGCCACAACAAATGCACAATCCACAAACCCAGTAGAGACTACGACTGAAGCCGTCACAGGTGAAGCCAGTACATCTACATCCGCAGCGACACCAACATCTACAATTCCAGAAACAACTAGCACAACAGTAGAAACCATGGGGTCGTCGACAGTGAGTAGCACAACTGCTGCAGAAATCACTTCCACGAGTACACAGTCTATCTCCACAACAGAAACAGGTGCAACAGCATCCACAACTGATGCTAGCACAACCGCTGCTGAATCTACAAGCGCACTTGAGACTACGACTGAAGGCACCACACCTGAAGCTAGCACATCTACAACCGCAGCAGCACCAACATCTACAATTCAAGACACAACTAGCACAACAGTTGAAACCACGGAGTCCTCAACAGTGGGCGGCACAACTGCAGAAATGGATTCCACAAGTACACAGTTTATCTCCACAACAGAATCGGGCACAACAACAACCCTAACTGATGGTAGCACAACATCGCCTGAATCTACAAGCACGGTTGAGTCTACAACTGAAACCATTACAACTGAAACCGGTATATCTACATCCGCACACACGCCAACATCAACAACTGCAGAGATGGCTAGCACAACAGTAGAAACTACGGAATCGTCGACAGTCAGCATCTCAACTGCTGAACCCACGTCCATCAGTTCACAGGCTAGCACAGCAACACAGGCAGGCACAACAACCAGTACTGACACTAGCACCTCAGCTGCAGATACTTCAAGCACAGCAGAGACTACATCAGAATCAATCACATCTGAACCCACTACATCTACTTCTGGATCCACAACTGCATCAGCAATTGTTGATACAACGACTTCTACTGAAGGCAAGTTGTCTTTTCCTCTTGTATTAGGTGATGTCTTTCATATCAAAAGGGTGTGTGGTATTAGTGACAAATGCAAAAAGATTTAAAATATCTTAGTGATATTTTGTATCCTTTAATTGAACGTTATGTCATACATGCTGTTATCAAATAATAACTAATAGGATCCCATTTTATTCTATAAAAGTAGGTACAACCGAGTTTTCGACAGTCGGTAGCACAACCCTAGAAATGGCTTCCAGCAGTACACAGTCTAGTTCCACAACAGAATCAGGCGCAACGACAACTACTACTGATGCTAGCACAACAACTGCACAATCTACAAGCGCAGTTGAAAGTTCAACTGAAAGCACCACAACTGAAGCCAGTATGTCTACATCCGCAGGTACATCAACATCTACAAATACGGAATCTTCGACAGAGGGCACCACAACAGTAGAAATGACTTCTACCAGTACACAGGCAAGCTTTACAACAGAATCAAGCGCAACAACAACTTCTTCTACTGATGCTGCCACAACAAATGCACAATCCACAAACCCAGTAGAGACTATGACTGAAGCCGTCACAGGTGAAGCCAGTACATCTACATCCGCAGCGACACCAACATCTACAATTCCAGAAACAACTAGCACAACAGTAGAAACCATGGGGTCGTCGACAGTGAGTAGCACAACTGCTGCAGAAATCACTTCCACGAGTACACAGTCTATCTCCACAACAGAAACAGGTGCAACAGCATCCACAACTGATGCTAGCACAACCGCTGCTGAATCTACAAGCGCACTTGAGACTACGACTGAAGGCACCACACCTGAAGCTAGCACATCTACAACCGCAGCAGCACCAACATCTACAATTCAAGACACAACTAGCACAACAGTTGAAACTACGGAGTCCTCAACAGTGGGCGGTACAACTGCAGAAATGGCTTCCACAAGTACACAGTTTATCTCCACAACAGAATCGGGCACAACAACAACCCTAACTGATGGTAGCACAACATCGCCTGAATCTACAAGCACGGTTGAGTCTACAACTGAAACCATTACAACTGGAACCGGTATATCTACATCTGCACACACGCCAACATCAACAACTGCAGAGATGGCTAGCACAACAGTAGAAACTACGGAATCGTCAACAGTCAGCATCACAACTGCTGAACCCACGTCCATCAGTTCACAGGCTAGCACAGCAACACAGGCAGGCACAACAACAACCAGTACTGACGCTAGCACCTCAGCTGCAGATACTTCAAGCACAGCAGAGACTACATCAGAATCAATCACATCTGAACCCACTACATCTACTTCTGGATCCACAACTGCATCAGCAATTGTTGATACAACGACTTCTACTGAAGGCAAGTTGTCTTTTCCCCTTGTATTAGGTGATGTCTTTCATATCAAAAGGGTGTGTGGTATTAGTGACAAATGCAAAAAGATTTAAAATATCTTAGTGATATTTTGTATCCTTTAATTGAACGTTATGTCATACATGCTGTTATCAAATAATAACTAATAGGATCCCATTTTATTCTATAAAAGTAGGTACAACCGAGTTTTCGACAGTCGGTAGCACAACCCTAGAAATGGCTTCCAGCAGTACACAGTCTAGTTCCACAACAGAATCAGGCGCAACGACAACTACTACTGATGCTAGCACAACAACTGCACAATCTACAAGCGCAGTTGAAAGTTCACCCGAAAGCACCACAACTGAAGCCAGTATGTCTACATCCGCAGGTACATCAACATCTACAAATACGGAATCTTCGACAGAGGGCACCACAACAGTAGAAATGACTTCTACCAGTACACAGGCAAGCTTTACAACAGAATCAAGCGCAACAACAACTTCTTCTACTGATGCTGCCACAACAAATGCACAATCCACAAACCCAGTAGAGACTACGACTGAAGCCGTCACAGGTGAAGCCAGTACATCTACATCCGCAGCGACACCAACATCTACAATTCCAGAAACAACTAGCACAACAGTAGAAACCATGGGGTCGTCGACAGTGAGTAGCACAACTGCTGCAGAAATCACTTCCACGAGTACACAGTCTATCTCCACAACAGAAACAGGTGCAACAGCATCCACAACTGATGCTAGCACAACCGCTGCTGAATCTACAAGCGCACTTGAGACTACGACTGAAGGCACCACACCTGAAGCTAGCACATCTACAACCGCAGCAGCACCAACATCTACAATTCAAGACACAACTAGCACAACAGTTGAAACCACGGAGTCCTCAACAGTGGGCGGCACAACTGCAGAAATGGATTCCACAAGTACACAGTTTATCTCCACAACAGAATCGGGCACAACAACAACCCTAACTGATGGTAGCACAACATCGCCTGAATCTACAAGCACGGTTGAGTCTACAACTGAAACCATTACAACTGAAACCGGTATATCTACATCCGCACACACGCCAACATCAACAACTGCAGAGATGGCTAGCACAACAGTAGAAACTACGGAATCGTCGACAGTCAGCATCTCAACTGCTGAACCCACGTCCATCAGTTCACAGGCTAGCACAGCAACACAGGCAGGCACAACAACCAGTACTGACGCTAGCACCTCAGCTGCAGATACTTCAAGCACAGCAGAGACTACATCAGAATCAATCACATCTGAACCCACTACATCTACTTCTGGATCCACAACTGCATCAGCAATTGTTGATACAACGACTTCTACTGAAGGCAAGTTGTCTTTTCCTCTTGTATTAGGTGATGTCTTTCATATCAAAAGGGTGTGTGGTATTAGTGACAAATGCAAAAAGATTTATAATATCTTAGTGATATTTTGTATCCTTTAATTGAACGTTATGTCATACATGCTGTTATCAAATAATAACTAATAGGATCCCATTTTATTCTATAAAATTAGGTACAACCGAGTTTTCGACAGTTGGTAGCACAACCCTAGAAATGGCTTCCAGTAGTATACAGTCTAGTTCCACAACAGAATCAGGCGCAACGACAACTACTACTGATGCTAGCACAACAACTGCACAATCTACAAGCGCAGTTGAAAGTTCACCCGAAAGCACCACAACTGAAGCCAGTATGTCTACATCCGCAGGTACATCAACATCTACAAATACGGAATTTTCGACAGAGGGTACCACAACAGTAGAAATGACTTCTACCAGTACACAGGCAAGCTTTACAACAGAATCAAGCGCAACAACAACTTCTTCTACTGATGCTGCCACAACAAATGCACAATCCACAAACCCAGTAGAGACTACGACTGAAGCCGTCACAGGTGAAGCCAGTACATCTACATCCGCAGCGACACCAACATCTACAATTCCAGAAACAACTAGCACAACAGTAGAAACCATGGGGTCGTCGACAGTGAGTAGCACAACTGCTGCAGAAATCACTTCCACGAGTACACAGTCTATCTCCACAACAGAAACAGGTGCAACAGCATCCACAACTGATGCTAACACAACCGCTGCTGAATCTACAAGCGCACTTGAGACTACGACTGAAGGCACCACACCTGAAGCTAGCACATCTACAACCGCAGCAGCACCAACATCTACAATTCAAGACACAACTAGCACAACAGTTGAAACCACGGAGTCCTCAACAGTGGGCGGCACAACTGCAGAAATGGATTCCACAAGTACACAGTTTATCTCCACAACAGAATCGGGCACAACAACAACCCTAACTGATGGTAGCACAACATCGCCTGAATCTACAAGCACGGTTGAGTCTACAACTGAAACCATTACAACTGAAACCGGTATATCTACATCCGCACACACGCCAACATCAACAACTGCAGAGATGGCTAGCACAACAGTAGAAACTACGGAATCGTCGACAGTCAGCATCTCAACTGCTGAACCCACGTCCATCAGTTCACAGGCTAGCACAGCAACACAGGCAGGCACAACAACCAGTACTGACGCTAGCACCTCAGCTGCAGATACTTCAAGCACAGCAGAGACTACATCAGAATCAATCACATCTGAACCCACTACATCTACTTCTGGATCCACAACTGCATCAGCAATTGTTGATACAACGACTTCTACTGAAGGCAAGTTGTCTTTTCCTCTTGTATTAGGTGATGTCTTTCATATCAAAAGGGTGTGTGGTATTAGTGACAAATGCAAAAAGATTTATAATATCTTAGTGATATTTTGTATCCTTTAATTGAACGTTATGTCATACATGCTGTTATCAAATAATAACTAATAGGATCCCATTTTATTCTATAAAAGTAGGTACAACCGAGTTTTCGACAGTCGGTAGCACAACCCTAGAAATGGCTTCCAGCAGTACACAGTCTAGTTCCACAACAGAATCAGGCGCAACGACAACTACTACTGATGCTAGCACAACAACTGCACAATCTACAAGCGCAGTTGAAAGTTCAACTGAAAGCACCACAACTGAAGCCAGTATGTCTACATCCGCAGGTACATCAACATCTACAAATACGGAATCTTCGACAGAGGGCACCACAACAGTAGAAATGACTTCTACCAGTACACAGGCAAGCTTTACAACAGAATCAAGCGCAACAACAACTTCTTCTACTGATGCTGCCACAACAAATGCACAATCCACAAACCCAGTAGAGACTATGACTGAAGCCGTCACAGGTGAAGCCAGTACATCTACATCCGCAGCGACACCAACATCTACAATTCCAGAAACAACTAGCACAACAGTAGAAACCATGGGGTCGTCGACAGTGAGTAGCACAACTGCTGCAGAAATCACTTCCACGAGTACACAGTCTATCTCCACAACAGAAACAGGTTCGACAACAACGACAATTGATGCTAGCACAACCGTATTTTTTGAAACAACAATTAGCACGGAGCAAACTTCATTTTCAAGTGAAGGAATTACAAGCACTCTATCAACAACAAGTACAACGTCACCTACAAGTATATATAATTATCATATGGCTGATTCTATCCATTCTCTCTCTCTCTCTCTCTCTCTCTCTCTCTCTCTCTCTCTCTCTCTGACAGTTTTGAATGACTATCTTTAAAGACAGTTTAGGTAGTGTAAGTCCATCTGTTCGTTTCAGGTTCTGCTGAATTGCTTCCCTTTGGACTTGGAGTGGGAGATGTACAAGGCAGATCCGGTGACGACCTGTTGGTCGCTGTTGTTGACAACCCAATAGGTATCACATGTGACTGCGTGATATCCAACAGAATTTTTGTGAGTACTAAGACAGTCTTATATCCAGTTCTGAATAATGGCCAGTTCCGAATCACTTTGTAATTACATGTATTATTTTAAAATACGTTATTAAACTTCTTTCTACTTAGAAAGGTAAATCACGTTAGAGTGATTGTTGGGGAGGGGGAGGTTTACCAAGCTGCTGTAATTTTTATCCAACCCAGATTTATAACTTGTCACACTCCTTTAATGCACAAAACATAAATGCATTTAACTGATATATCTCCCAGCAACAGCATCAGTAAATATTTCTTCAGTGAGTGTAATATCGGGGTGAATGTGACAACATGAACTGAATATAGTGAATTCGATTTGCTACCAACTAATTAATTTAAAATCTTACTCTTTTATCCCTCTAAATATGAATTAATCAGACTATATAAATGGTTTTCAAACACTTCGATGACGTGCAGAGAATTCGAATTGCCTAACTTCATCAGACATAGAAATATTGGCACATATGGTGGGGTTTTTTTTGGGGGGGGGGGGGTGTTGTGTTCCCACAATATGATTTTTAAATCAAAGAGATCAAGCTTGAATTACATGCAGGTCAATTACCGGTTTAAAGGGACTGATTCACGACCCCTCCCCCTATTTTGTTTTTCACTTTTAATGATCAAAATCTACTGTCTAATGTGTTTAAAGGGTAAAAGGTTTTTAAAAATTAAGGCTATAAATTACCACAGAAGCACATTTTAGAAAATCATTATTTGTTTTGTAAACAAAGATTGCGGTATGTTATTGTTTACGAAGTTTTCAAAAGAAATGGATATTAATCGAAGTTTTATTATGTATCTATCACATTTCAAACATTCTTTAGGTAAAATGTGTCATCTAAATGTTGAAATTTTTGACTGTGCAAAACTCAAGATGCTTTAAATTTTAAAAAGTCACATTTCACTGGTTTGTTTGTAAACATCAAAAGACCAGTTTTTGTTTACATAACAAAATATTGAAATATTGCTGATATTATCAAAATCTTGGCTGTCAACATTAAATAAGTTATATTTTTAATGATTTAACATCAAAAATGAAAAATATTTTATTCAAAAGAAACATCTTTATCTTTATAAAAAATTTGAACCAGTCCATTTAATGACAACAATGTGTATGTTGTCAGCTGATTATTTCCTAACCCCTTTGAACTCGCTTGTGCAGTGCAGAATAATTTCTCTGATGAAAGTAATACGCAAAAACCTCATTCTGTAAAATAGAATTAATTATTGTTTCAAATATAAATTTTAATCAATTTCTCAAATTAAAAACTTACACGAAATGGTAAATTGTAGCGGGATCTTTCGGTCTATAATACAATGGAAACTTGTCAATTTCTGGTTACAGCTGGACTTTGATATGCTTGGCAAGTATCAGTCAGACAAAAGTGTCCTTCACTGTCGGAGTTATTTACCTTTGGAGAACTCTCGTGCATAATAAGGCGCGAAACAATTGTTTACATACTTGACAAAATCAAGTTAGTACTGTCCATATTTTTTGATATTGTTGTTGATTTTACTGCTCCATGCGGAGCCTTTTGGGAAATAAAGTTTCAAAGAATCTGCTCAGTTAGTCAGTAGGTTTCTCATGTGTAGTTTAATCACCCGAATTCAACTGATACACAAACTAATTCAGTGATAAGCAAGCAGGGAGTAATTATAGATACACAGAATTCTTATTTTATCACGTTATTTTATTGGTCGTTCGTATCATATCCAGGATAGTGGCGCTGGTAAATATGACATTGTTTTTATGATTCCACTTAAATGAAACGTTTCATTTGATAGTATTTTGTTTTTCCTACATTCACATATATTTAAACAGAAACCACTTTCTTCCTCACTGACTGTCGGTTCTGCTCTGCATCACTTACACTTAAATGTTCTACATAGAATCTGCTTTTATTTCGAAACTGACGTCTTTTACAGATTTTATTTCAAATGAATTATGAAAAAGTCTTTAAGAGATATTATGTCACGGTTGACTATACTGTATAGACAGCGAATATAAAAAGGCCAATTTCCAAGAAAGCAGCTTTTAGGACTTTGATACTTGTTTTTCCAAATGCAATGTTGGAATTGATGGGAAAAAAATTATGATCAGTTGATTGCGAGACATATGTCAATTCCTGCCAGTCCAGCTAAGTAGATTTTCACCTAAATTACAGTACATATTAATAAAATATCTAGTATAGGATTGAATAGTATATATTACCAAATCAGGCACCGATGGGCAAGTAAAGACAATACACATGCATGCAGTATATAAGAATCAGATTCTGAAAACTTAAGGTGGCCAGATGGAGATGGATCTTTTCTAAAACTATATATTTAAATGTATGTAGTAAACATGATTAGAACATATAGGGCGGATGTGATCATTTTCCTGGCTGGATGCAATCTTGCTCTCACGATGATCAGTACTGTTTTTATTTTATTTTTTTCCAGATTTATACCAATGGATACATCACGCTTGACTCAAACTTTGAAAGTCCTAATCCTGCCTCTCTGGACCCGAACAACAACCCACAGAAAATGGTGGCTCCTTTCTGGTCAGATATTGACATGAAGAGTGACTCGAAAATCTGGTACCAATTGTACAATAGATTTGAAGATGCTGGAGCCTCAGATGTTTCCTCTGTTTTGTCCAAAGTACAATCATTGGTGGTGGAAAACTTTCGAGATAGCAGTGTGGCTGGATCTTTCGAACCAAACACAGCACTTGTTGTCACATGGGAAAATGTGGTGCAATCTCCAGCCAGAGACCATGCTGCACAGGTAATAATACCTAGTGGTGTTCCGTCCCATGGGGACCTGGGTCAGAATAGGTCCTAAGTACCCCTCGCCAGGGTTGGGCGGTTAAAACCACCCCCGGTTTTAACCAGTGGTTTTAACCGTCCCAGTCAATACTCCCCAAGTGGTCAATACTGGTCAGTTGTGATTTAAACTGTCCATTTTCCAATTTTTGTACATTTTTTGCAAAGATAAGATAAATTAAGTCTTTTCTTTATATGGATCAATTGTTGATTAATATTTTTCATTAGATAATCAAATGTAATTTCATAAGTTTAATATATTTGGTTAGCTGAAACTGAATGAAATATCTTCAGTACCTACCAGAGGGTCACAGTTCTATACATTAGCTTGACAATTGGAGACAGACCTGTTAATACATGTACCTGGACAGATTAAGAATAAAAGGTAGCTGGACATTACCTGAGCACAGGAAGCAGAGTTGACAGGTGTTTTAAATAAGCATAGGCTGGGACCAGAGATTACCAGTGTGCATGTTATTGTTATGAGAACATCACCAACCCACCCCCTCAAATGTTTATTTAACAATTAATATGAAGATTGATGAAACATTACTTTAATATAGGTAGTTCTTGTTAAACTTATAAGGAATTTGAACAGAAACTTTTACATCTTCCCCAATTCAACAGAGTCATTTGCACGTTATTTATTCAATATTATGACTTGTAAGTATATTATAAACTGATAGTGCATGTTATGAATTACAGTATTTACCATAATGGTCACTTAAACATTTAAAATAAATAACACAGACTATATAATGACCAAATAATTTTCAATCGACCAGTATTGACCAGTTTTAACCAGTATTGACCACCGGCCCAGTCAATACTGATATTGACCACTTTTTTGCTACCCCTTGCTTGTCATAAGAGGCGACAAAATGGGGTGGTCCATCAGATGAGACTGCAAAAACTGAGGTCCTGTATCACAGCAGGTGTGGCACGATAATTTAAAAGATCCCTCCTTGCTCAAAGGCCATAAGCGCTGAGCATAGGTCTTTTTGCAACCCTTCACCGGCAATCATGGTGACGACTCCATATCAGTGAAAGATTCTCAAGAGGGACGCTAAACAATATACAACCAACCAAAACTTACAACGTATTTCTTCACACTTTTTCAGCCTTGAATTAATTTTATTATAGAATTTCTTAATATGATCAATTATTTAATTAGTTACAGTAAACCAAAGGTTTTGTTGGCTGACCGTGGAGTTTTCTGTTGGCCTCGGCCCTGTGGTTTTGATGGCTGACCGTGGAGTTTTCTGTTGGCGCTCAACCCTTTGGGTTTGATGGCTGACCGTGGAATCCTCTGTTTGCCTCAATCCTGTGCGTTTGATGGCTGACCATGGAATCCTCTGTTGGCCTCGACCCTGTGGGTTTGATGGCTGACCATGGAGTTCTCTGTTGGCCTCAGTCCTTTAAATTTGTTTGTTTATCATAGAATCCTTTATTCACTGTTTACCGAGTACACAATTTATTTCAGAATGCCACCTTTCAGCTTATTTTTACCAGTGATGGGGTGACAACGTACACAACCTTTCTATTTAAGACCATGAACTTTCTTCCACCAGAGGCTGCCATGCTGGGGTACAAATGTGGCAATTCCTCTGCCAGCCTCTTCAACCACCCAGCATCCCTCACAACATCCATCTACAACGAGGTCATCAACAATGGAGACAATGGTACTGTACTACTTCCAACTTCCGTCAATGTCTTTGGTTTCCTTATTTTTTGTCAAACAACAATTTTCGTGATTGTACCAGACCACGAAATCAAGAGATGAAGTAAAAATTTTGCTGATAACGGAAAATCTTCTAGGAATTTTTCTTCAAACTCACATATAAATATCAACAAAGTTGTAATTTTGAAAATCTACAAATTTTACTGTACTTCATAAAATTAAACTGAATCGTTCACTGGTAAATGACTGACTTCTTAAGATTTAACTGAATCATTCACTGGTAAATGACTGACTTCTTAAGATTTAACTGAATCATTCACTGGTAAATGACTGACTTAAGATTTAACTGAATCGTTCACTGATAAATGACTGACTTCTTAAGATTTAACTGAATCATTCACTGATAAATGACTGACTTAAGATTTAACTGAATCATTCACTGATAAATGACTGACTTCTTAAGATTTAATATTACAAATAATTTTAACACACATGATTAGTACAGTTACACATAAGTACATACAAAGTGTGTTAAAATATGATTTACAGTATAGCATATCAAAACACTGGTTTGACTTAATTGATTTTACAATATCGAGAGTTGAATAAGTACTTTATGTATGTAATAATGATAATGACTAAAGTAGTACCACCGTGTATCTTAATGCAAAGCAGGAAAATTCAGTCATGCTATTTGATGGGGGAGAAAATGATAATAATCCCTACATTGCAACAGATATCGACATAAATAATTCTTTCCCCAACTTTGATGGAATTTCTATAATGTCAGTTGTTGATAATTGGCATTTTGTAAACATTTACAGCTAACAATTGTTGATAATTGGCATTTTGTAAATATTTACAGCTAACAATTGTTTGTATTTGCATTTTGTAAACATTTACAGCTAACAATTGTGGTAATTGACATTTTGTAAACATTTACAGCTAACAATTGTTGGTGATTGGCATTTTGTAAACATTTACAGCTAACAATTGTTGGTAATTGACATTTTGTAAACATTTACTTCTAACAATTGTTGGTAATTGGCCAATGGGATTTTGTAAACATTTACAGCTAACTATTGTTGGTGATTGGCATTTTGTAAACATTTGCAGCTAACAATTTAAAAGGAATGTGGGTTTACAAGCTAGACACCTGTCCCAGTTCTGCTGTAAACTACGTAGAGCGGTGTCACACCTGGAGAGTCACGACAGCCCGGGATCAGCAGGAGTCGGTGGCCCTGGCGCACATTCTCCTGGCCCCTTGTCCATGCAACATCCACCAGATTGAGGCTGACCCACGGTTCACGACCAGCCCCGATGAACCAGGCTGTTATTTCAAAGTTCACTCCCCAAATGGTTACTCCTTCACAAGGGTAAGATGTAATACTTCTAATAAATCTCCATGTTAGATGAATCATGATGATGCAGTTCACTGATGTCGGATTGTAATGCTTAATCATCTCTCCCAAGTCAACCAAGAAAGGATTCAGTATACCGGTGTTCATCAGTGTCAGCAGTACCAAACCTTTGCTGTGTCATTCTTTTTATTTCTGGGTAACAGAATCGTGTCACAAAAATGACTTTTGAACTCAACAATACAAGCCTCTAATTGTATATGAAAAACAAGTTTTATTTAAAAAAATTATGAATACTGCTATAAGGAATAAATGTTTATAGGTTGTTTGTAGAATGGGGGGAGGGGGCATGAAAAATTGAATGCAAAGAGTTATTATTCTATCAATACACTCGGTATATTCATTTTTTCATATTCTGTAAAAACTACGCAGATAAATGTTTACAGCCCTGAGGAGGCCTACATGACTTGTGTTTGTTTACTGGCATTGTACGTATGTCAATGCTAGCAGGATTTATATGTTATGGTGTATGTTTAATTTGTTTGCATGATTACACCGAAATAATGTTGAATGAATCTACAGATGTTTTATTCTCGAGGCAATAAAATCCCAACCATAAATAGATCTAGATTGAAACATTTTTTTTGCTCAGTCTTTGTGGAAATATGCTTTCTCCCATATTGCTAATTTTTTTCTTTCTTTTTATAAATTATTAAATTGTGATTATGCTCAGTCTTTGTGGAGATATGCTTTCTCCCTTTGCTCATTTGTTCTTTCTTTTTTATGGAATGGTGATTATAGATTATGAATATTATATATGTTACTTTCAGAAATGTTGCTACAACACTGTCTCTCCTGATGGGCCATTGTTGGTGGACGTGGCAGGCTCGGGCTACGTGTACCTGTATAATCCCCTCGTTGATCCGGCCCTTTCGTATAGTGCTGACACTGTGCCATACACTTGGTGTTGTGTGAATGCAGGACTCTGTGATGTATTCTTCAATCAGAGGAACTCGGACAACTGCCTGACGTATAAACCACCGGAAAGTGGTATGAACAAATTAGAAGTTGAGAATATTTTATACCCTGATATACATGTACCAACACACTGACCTACATAAACCTCTTTCTGATGTGATCCATCTGGCCACACAGATTTAGTTAGTCATGTGTGGCTGTCTTAGATACAAGACCTCCCACTAGATTTCTGGCTAATGGATCAATCCTTTAGCTTGATCAGTAGAGCACTCTAGACAATTACGTCAGAAGTCTCAAGTCTAATCATCAGCAGAGGCTTAGTATGGCTACCAACATTTATATATACAGACAAATGATTCTGTGAGTGATGAGAACTCAACATTTATATACACAGACAAATGATTCTGTGAGTGATGAGAACTCAACATTTATATATACAGACAAATGATTCTGTTAGTGATGAGAACTCAACATTTATATATACATTTACCACAGACAAATGATTCTGTGAGTGATGAGAACTCAACATTTATGTATACATTTACCACAGACAAATGATTCTGTGAGTGATGAAAACTCAACATGTATATATATACATTTACCACAGACAAATGATTCTGTGAGTGATGAGAACTCAACATTTATATATATACATTTACCACAGACAAATGATTCTGTGAGTGATGAGAACTCAACATGTATATATATACATTTACCACAGACAAATGATTCTGTGAGTGATGAGAACTCAACATTTATATATACAGACAAATGATTCTGTTAGTGATGAGAACTCAACATTTATATATACATTTACCACAGACAAATGATTCTGTTAGTGATGAGAACTCAACATTTATGTATACATTTACCACAGACAAATGATTCTGTGAGTGATGAGAACTCAAACATTTATATTTATACATTTACCACAGACAAATGATTCTGTGAGTGATGAGAACTTAACATTTATATATATACATTTACCACAGACAAATGATTCTGTGAGTGATGAGAACTCAACATTTATGTATACATTTACCACAGACAAATGATTCTGTGAGTGATGAGAACTCAACATTTATATATACATTTACCACAGACAAATGATTCTGTGAGTGATGAGAACTCAACATTTATGTATACATTTACCACAGACAAATGATTCTATGAGTGATGAGAACTCAACATTTTATATTGTTCATCATAATTTCATCAGATTTCTAAATTACAATCTAATCCACTTATATAGAAATTGCGGATATTGAGCTTTCTTTTATATTGAAGTAAAAATAAATTTCTAGGAACATTTATATAATTCAACATCGCGGTTATATTGAAATTCAAATATAATGAACAATTTGGGTTGATCCCCTGAATTTCAATATATCAAGGTTTAAATAGCCAAGTTCTACATTTACACTAGAAAGTTCTTTAGACAGTCATCATTGGTTGATGCAGTAGGTTGCATGAATAATATTGAAATACAGTATAAGCAGAATTTTTAGCAAGGATTCAAATTTGTCATTATTTGCGGGAGTGATGAGGTTGCTAAAATTGGACATCGCTAACAATTTACATGTATTTCATATCAGAGGTTAAATAGCTATCTTCCTTGAAATCATATTATAAAGTCGCTAAAAATTGGCTCTCATTATTATATATATATACACCCATGATTCATTGAAAAATGGCTAAATTCGTGTCTCGCTAAAATTATAGCCACTTAAACTGTATACATCTACTTGCTGTGATAGAAATACAGTAAAATATCTCTATCTCGAAGTCCAAAGGACCTCGAAAAAAATTTGAGATATCCGGGGGTTCGAGATATCCAAAATCGATCTTGGATATTTTTTTTGAAGGAGGATATTTGATGCATAGTATGGGATTTGCATTATAAACAAAAACTCCGTTTCCGTTTCTTATAGTTTTGTTTAAATCTATATTAACATCCAATTGAATTCACAATGTGTTTCAAAATTAAGATGATCGTGCCTGTATGCTTACTTTAAGTTTACTGATGTCCAGGCTCGACTGGGATGTAGTTATTGCGTTGTAATGAAAGAACCTATCACGTAAGAAACAAAAAAGACGGATTCAAAAAGAAAAAACCAAACTTTTAAATATTTATTAAATTTGTTTTCGTGTTTTCTCTGTACTAGTTTTAATGATGAAGCGTGTATTATTAAATGCATTATCGTTATTGAGAGCATTACCTTCAAGCATACTTCAATGATTTTGTGCGTTTATCTAACCCACATGTTAATGATATAGCGTGTGTCATTCAAACCACCATCCCTGGAATCGGGTGTGTTAGTTCATAATTGGCGGTGAACTTTATCCGTAATGTTGAAAGGCTATACTAATCACCCAAGCTGTTGAGCCATTTATTGTGACCTGGGTCTACTCGGAAAAGGCGAGTGTCGATTAGCGGTCATTAATTATAATTGATGTAACCGCGGGTGTGAATGTGTGCCTTAACGACGCCAGGTATGGTAAGCAGAGCGGAAAATTGACTGCACTTCGAGATAAACCAGGTGAATTTAGGGTATGGGACCTTGAAAATACTTCGACATAAGCGGAGTATTCGAGATTACCGTGTTCGAAATATCAGAAGTTTTTTTAATCATTTATATAGGGAAAACGGCCGGGACCGACGGTCGACTTCGACTCAAGCGGGGTATTCGAGATAAACCATATTCGAGATACAGATATTTTACTGTAGTTAAAGAAATTAAAAATGGCAAAGATGTGATTAAAGACCAGCAGTATTCCAGATCATTTAGTTTCATTTAATGCAATAATTATTAAATCACAGAAATTTTTAATGACATTTGAAAAAAGACATTCCTACACACTTACACTTAATTTCTCTCCACCACAGGAGTAAGCTATGGGGACCCCCATATCAAAACAATAGACGGCCTGGAGTACACATACAACGGACTCGGAGAATTCACAATGTTAGACATCAGAAACGTTTCCAGCGGATTGACAGTTTTCGAGTTGCAGTCACGTACATTGCTAGCACAGAATGAAACCGGAAGTGAAATTCGCGCCTCCATATTTAGTGCATTTGCTGCTAAAGCAGAAAATAATGCCTCCATGCAAGTAGAGGTCAACCTTCAGAAAGACGGTATGTTTTTTTATGGTGGACACAGATTAAATTATATGCCCTTTGCAGATGTTATATGTTTGGTTTTTTTTGACAGAAATAATGGTATTGACAATGATAGTTTTATTGACAAGGATAATTCATTGACAAGGATAATTTCACTGACAGAAATAATGGTATTGACAATGATAGTTTTATTGACAAGGATAATTCATTGACAAGGATAATTTCACTGACAGAAATAATGGTATTGACAAGGATAATTTTATTGACAAGGATAATTCACTGACAGAAATAATGGTATTGACAATGATAATTTTATTGACAAGGATAATTTCACTGGCAGAAATAATGGAATTGACAATGGTAATTGTATTGACAAGGATAATTCACTGACAGAAATAATGGTATTGACAATGGTAATTGTATTGACAAGGATAATTCACTGACAAATAATTGTATTGACAATGATAGTTTTATTGACAAGGATAATTCATAGACATTCGGGTAATTTTATTGATGGAAGCGATACCAGGATAATAATGATTGTACTGATAGAGATAATTGTTTTGATAAAGATAATTGTATCGACAGGGATGATTGTATTCTGTAATGGATTGGATGTCACCAACGAGTTTTATGCTGATGCCAATTTCGTATGTTCTTCAACCAATCAGCTGCGGCTCTCCAGATCAAGAAACAATCATTCTGTGGGAGTTTTGTTCTCTTCAGGTTGGACATATGTACTTTGATTTTCTTATGCTGCCACCAGGCTCGTAGGAATTAATTTATTTGAAATTCACTGAGAAATTTAATTAAAGTTCATTTCACATGCCCATGAGTATATACCCCCAACTTTGAATTGCTTCCAATGGGCATGTCTGTTGATTAATTAATTCATGCATATTAATTTTCCAAGATCTGCATCTTAGCTTCCACTCTATCTGGATCAAACTATCAACAAAAATTTTTTCCTATTTATCAAATCAAAATATTGCTATTCCTAAATTTAAAATCTTTATTTTCAGAAATCGCTTTGCAAATATCATTTAGCCTTCAGATGCTGGATTTGAGTGTCTTCATTCCAAAGTCTCTGTCCAATGTCACACAAAACAGGGGACTTCTGGGAAATATTAATGGAGACCTGACAGATGATCTAACCTTGAGAAATGGTTCAATTATGCCAGACAACTCCAGTGAAAAAGAAATATTTCACACTTTTGGAGAATCTTGTAAGTTTTACCTTATGAATAGAATTAATGTAATAATCAGATTGGTATTTCTGTTATCAGATGGAAATTTATTGTTCTATAGTCTTGTCAATTATTATGGAATATCAGAGTGTGTACGTTAAATCATTTAGATGTTTGTTGTAAATTTTGAATTCAAATGTTCTGAGTGTTTCTAAATACAAACTTTAAAACATGACAAAGTTGTCACATAATTTTGGCAACGAAATAAATTGCCCATCCAGTAACTTCATCCCATCATGGCATGATAATTACCCTTGAATGACTGATCTTTCAATAGACTGTATCAAGTCCTTGGTAACCACATATATACCACCAATATACCACCAATGGCAGTATGTGATCACAAAGTGGTATCATAGTAAATATTAGTAGACAATGTATCTCCACCACATTGTCACTGATCACATGATCCGTGACAAAGGCTTTAAGCTTCAAATTTTTAAACAGGGCCATCATTCCCCTCAAAGTTGGATGGAACATCAGACTTATTCCCAATGACATAAAGTGACCCTTTTTCCCAATTTTCAGAGCAAAATATCCCAAATGCATTTACTTATTGAAAATTTATTGTACAGTGTAAACTGGCAAGGAAAAAATCATTAAACATGATAAATACAGTCAAGTCAAAATGGTTGTCTTGTTATTCATATGTTTTGAATTTCATTTGGATGAAAAAGACGATATACACTCAATTATCCCAATTTGTCAAAAACAATGATGATTTTCTCAATTAAAGGGGGCCTGTGCTGTGATGGTCAATTAAAGGGGGCCCATGCTGTGATGGTCCTGTTTAAATATAATTATGTGTTCAAACATGCAGATGTGTATCTAAATGTTATTCCTGTCCATTACTTGACATTGTCATGAATGTAGTTACTAACCCCTCCATTCAGAAGCCACAGATTATACCTTGATGCTACACATGTCATGCTATTGCTCACTGTAAGACATTTTACAATCATTTTATGAATATACATATAATTGTTTATTTCTACAGGGCGAGTAAACTGTGCAGATTCCTTATTTTACCATCGAGCAGGAGAAAGCTGTGAAATGTACCAGAACACCAGCGTTAGTCCACTGTTTTTGGAAGACTTTACCTCAGCAGAGGTCAAGGTCGCAAATGAAACATGTAAAGGAGATAAGAACTGTCTCTTTGACTATATTGCCACCCAAAATATGGCTGTAGCTGAGAACACCAAACACATCACCGAGGTCTCCATACTGAGGCAGGAGGAAGCAGGTATAGCTATTTCTGTATAGGATTTCCTGTCACTGCCACACTAAACACTTAATTTACTAAAGTCACCAGACCTAGGCTAGAGCTCTCTGTGTCTTAACGATTTCTGTATAGGATTTCCTGTGACACTGGCTCCTGCAGATTGCACCATACAGATAATGATGACTATTTAGGCGGTTCCCGGCAATTCATAAATAAGTTACAGTAATTTCTCTCCCACGAAGTTTATTCCACACTACAAAATTGTATATTCTCAAAGAAGGATTTTTAAACTTTCACAATAATGCCTAATCTATCCTGTTCATACAAACAACAAAACGTACAATATGAAATACACCCAAATTAAATCAATTGGGAATTGTGATTTATGTATGAATAGGGATGGTTACAATTTGAATAGTTTTCAAAATGGTTTACTTAATTAAAGTGAGGAATATAATGCCAGTTGACGCAAACAATGCATTGTGACGTCAAATCTAGCTGCGATGTGTTTTCTTTCAACTAAACAATTGCAGCCATTTTCCTTGAATTGTGAACACCGACGATTTCATGAGTGACGCACTGATTAGCTAACATAAAGTTCACATGAACATGACCTCTAGTCGGGTTATGTCAGATCTTCTTACGCAAAGTATACGTCGCCGATCTAAGATATCAGTATATAAACTTAGGATAAGTCTAGAGGTGACCTACAGTGACATTAGATCAGATATCAGTATATAAACTTAGGATAAGTCTAGAGGTGACCTGCAGTGACAATAGATCAGATATCAGTAAATAAACTTAGGATAAGTCTAGAGGTGACCTACAGTGACAATAGATCAGATATCAGTATATATACTTAGGATAAGTCTAGAGGTGACCTGCAGTGACATTAGATCAGGACTTAGGGTATGATCAGTACAACAGGTTGTATTTTGTAGTATTTCTGTGTACATGCATGAAAGTGTAGGTCTGCATGTTCTCTCTTGTAGCTAACACTCCTCCCAGCATTGTCAGTCAGCTGCGAGTCAATGCCACCGTGGGACAGAACACAACATTGACAGCTGTGGCTGTTGATTCTGATGGAGACATGGTCACTGTGGTCAGTCCAGATAGCAACTCCACAGGGACCAGGACCACCAACATATCCTACATATACCTCCCTACTACAGCAGACCAGCAAATCAGGTACACATCAGACTAGTAAATATTACAGATGTTTCAGACTTACATTAGCTCAGAGCATTCACAATATTGAAAGATCATGTGAGCTTCAATGCCATCACTTGGTGTTCAAGCATTTTTATAAGTCAACTTTTTTTGTTAAAAAATCCTACATGCTTTGGAGTTTAACTAACCAGAATGCCTCAGTGAGGCCCCCTAGTGTCAGATCCTCCAGCCAGCAAAGTCTATTATATGTGAGGTTAGCTCTCCTACACTCTCAACAATGGCATCCAGCTTCAAAATGTCCACACAAGTTCTCTTCTTCCTCAATCTTGTCCTCGTTTAGAATTTGGCTAAATTGAATTTTTCTTAAAATTAAAAAAAAAAATTCAAAGTTGACTTTTTTCCCTTAAAGGTTTTTGATAATGTGGCTGCTCTTCTAGCTATTAAGGTTAAACAAAAAAATCCTGCTTATCGGTCAGTTGCATTTAATCCATTGTAGAATGACATAGTTTTCTTCTTAATATAGTTGTTTGTGTACATCTAATGTTGTATTGTTTGTACAATATGAACAGTTGTTTGTGTACAATATATCTAATGTTGTATTGTTTGTACAATATGTACTGTTGTTTGTGTACAATATATCTAATGATGTATTGTTTGTACAATATGTACTGTTGTTTGTGTACAATATATCTAATATTGTATTGTTTGTACAATATGTACTGTTGTTTGTGTACAATATATCTAATGATGTATTACAGTATGTACAGTTGTTTGTGTACAATATATCTAATATTGTGTTGTTTGTACAATATGTACTGTTGTTTGTGTACAATATATCTAATGATGTATTACAGTATGTACAGTTGTTTGTGTACAATATATCTAATATTGTATTGTTTGTACAATATGTACTGTTGTTTGTGTACAATATATCTAATGTTGTATTGTTTGTACAATATGTACTGTTGTTTGTGTACAATATATCTAATGATGTATTACAGTATGTACAGTTGTTTGTGTACAATATATCTAATATTGTATTGTTTGTACAATATGTACTGTTGTTTGTATACAATATATCTTATGATGTATTACAGTATGTACAGTTGTTTGTGTACAATATATCTAATATTGTATTGTTTGTACAATATGTACTGTTGTTTGTGTACAATATATCTAATGTTGTATTGTTTGTACAATATGTACTGTTGTTTGTGTACAATATATCTAATGATGTATTACAGTATGTACAGTTGTTTGTGTACAATATATCTAATATTGTATTGTTTGTACAATATGTACTGTTGTTTGTATACAATATATCTTATGATGTATTACAGTATGTACAGTTGTTTGTGTACAATATATCTAATGTTGTATTGTTTGTACAATATGTACTGTTGTTTGTGTACAATATATCTAACGATGTATTGTTTGTACAATATGTACTGTTGTTTGTGTACAATATATCTAATGTTGTATTGTTTTTGCTGTAGTTTCTGGGCTGTGGACGTTCAGGGATCAGCGTCTAACACACTGACAGTAACCATCGTGAAATGCTCGGGGTGTTCAGACCATGGAGTCTGTGATTTTGATCATCCCAAACGGACAGGATTGGCCAACCAGTTCACCGCTCCCTGTCTGTGTGAAATTGGATGGGAAGGTAGGAGTCATTAATGTAGTATGTTTTATACACAATCATATAGTAATCCATTTGTTGAGTCATAACCCAAATAGCTTTAGTGTAAAATTTCATTTTTGAAAATACATGAGGATTATATGAACTGTGATACTGTACACCAGCATACTTCAGGAAATGCACTGGCACGTCCTTCAGGAAAAGTGTGCAGGTGTAAGGCATTGCAGTACCTCATATATTTTTAAAAATGAAATTCATTTCTTATACTTTAATACATTCTAATTTCATTTCTGTTGGACTTTCCAGCCGTGAAAATATATATTCTCTATTCATCATGATCCATAAGCACATTGTTTACAACTGCATCACATTCATAAGGAAATGGCTATCATTACAATTTGTAACAATATCGAAGGCAAAAATATTGGAAATGTAAATATGTAGAACTGTGTGTGATGTACAGTGTGTTTTAGAATCGGACTCCTGCTGGTATGTGTAGTGAATAACTAATCTTGTGATTTAGATTCACAGACTGTAACTGTATTGCATAATGAGTAAATAACTCGTGATTTTAGGTTCTACTTGCTCAGTGGATGTAGATGGTTGTCATGACAATCCCTGTCAGCCACCTTACATATGCACAGATAACTCGCCCACAGAACACAATAACACTGGGATAGCGTACAAGTGTAGCTCCTGCCCTGATGGTTACGAGTACGGCAATGAAAAGAAATGTGTCGGTAGGTAAAACACAGACAAAGCTGATCATTGGTAGCTGTGCATTGTGTTAAATTATTCAGTCATTTAAAGCCAGGCAAATACTGATATTGTATAACTGGAATTTTTAGCAAGAATCTAATTTTAGCATTACATGTATTAGCAACAGTTTGAAAATGGATAGAATTGAATGCACTAACATTTCATGTTCCTGTGCACAACAAATATGTATTTCTGAATGACAGAAACATCGACCAATGGAATTCATTTCTGCATACTTAACTAAAATTTTCCCTCTTCTATCAACAAATAGAATGTTCGCCCAAATTCTTACAGTGTAATGAAATATTTCCTGATTGACAGATGTGGATGAATGTGCTAATGGTACACAGTGTTCCCCCCGTCAGTCCTGTTCCAATGTCCTGGGATCCTACAGATGTGCATGTAACCTGGGATATCGAGAAGACCCAAATCAGAATCAAGCCTGTCTGGGTAAGTGTAGCACACACCCAAATCAGAATCAAGTCATAACACTGACCCAAATCAGAATCAAGTCATAGCACTGACCCAAATCAGAATCAGGTCATAACACTGACCCAAATCAAAATCAGGTCATAACACTGACAGTGCTCCCACTGGACCAGAATTCCCTTTCGCCACTTTTTCGGGGAGCGGCGCGGCACAAATAATCACATGCTTTACAATTATTTCCATCATATTATATATTATTTTATTCATTACACTTATTTTAGCATTTTGAATCAGTTACATTACTTAATCATATCCAGCTACCATACCTAAACACTTCTTTCTGAAATAATAAGAAGTTGATTTGTTTGATAAATTCTATTATGGAAATCAAAATTCGGATAATAAATCATAAAAATATAAACTTCATGATGCTACACCCCTCAGTGAAAACATTGTGTACATTGCCCGAAATGCAGATGTCACAAAACATCAAACCCAATTTAAAGTCGTATCTCAACCATTCCCTATTAAATTTCCGTTTTTGCATGGAAGATTTTGCAATTTGGACAGAATCAGATGTTTGAGCAGGTGGGGTTGACTGTAAAGCCAAACATAGTTATTTTTTAATTTTAGACTGACTAGGGTCAGAAGCTACAAGTTTAGTGTCAAAATAGAATGGGGTGCATAGTCTTAGGAGATTAGCATTTTTATACTGTTGCGCACCGAACTTCAAAGAAAATTATTTATTAAAATTGCTATGTCCATATCAATAGTGACCGACCGCATAATTGTTTATGAAATATTCGAACTAAAATCAAACACATCAAGATCTTGTAATCAACGAGTTTGGCCGCAAAAACAAACAATTGATGTATTCATATATACATTATACACAATAATACGGCCAATTTAATTACCGGTTCGTTCTCTGGTTAAGAATTGACATTACTGTGGAGATGATAACACGATAATGAATAAGACTTTAAATGCTAAACAATTGACGACAGCAGGGTAAACAGCTGTCCGATGTACTTTATTACATAATCACCGACTTTTTTGCAGCCATAAATTACCTGAGTCTGTGACCAGCTCTGTATGCACTGGAGCGAAGCAAGATTTCCGGTCGCACACGTTGACTGAATAAACAGATTTTGACTGCATAAACAAACAGGCGATAATGTGTCACTGACAAAGGATTTAAAATACAATTTATTGCAAAAAGGGATTTTCGCCACTTTCAATTTTTTTTCGCCATTTTTGAAAATAATTCGCCATTGGCGAAAATGGCGAAGCCCAGCTCGAGCACTGAACACTGACCCAAATCAGAATCAAGTCATAGCACTGACCCAAATCAAAATCAGGTCATAGCACTGACCTAAATCAAAATCAGGTCATAACACTGACCCAAATCAGAATCAGGACATAGCACAGACCCAAATCAGAACCGGGTCATAGCACAGACTCAAATCAAAATCAGGCCTGTCCGGGAAAGAAGAAAGAAACACAAAACCACATGATATATCAAGTTCTTAGTAGACAATGAAAACTTAGAGACATGTACGTATTCCTGTTCTGTTTACACGATTCACACGAATTTGGGACTCGTTAGTTATTTTGATTTTGTACATTTAAGATGTGAATGAGTGTCTTGAACAAACCAGTGGTTGTCAGCAGCTTTGTAATAACACGGATGGAGGCTATGAATGTTACTGTCGAGACGGATACAGTCTACGCTCAGACAACAAGACGTGTCTGCCAGGTTAGTATAAACAGTCGTAATCTATTATCCAGGTCACTCAGAAGCATTAAGGGTCTTGACTTCACTACATGGAATCAAAAACAATGGTTAATTGTAAATATGTAATCAAACATATGAATAGTGAAATAGACACATCAAGAATGCCATTTCTCTTTTAAACTTTTGAACACCCACTATACAGTAATTTTGAGAATTGTCACTGCATAATTCAATATTGAGCTCTGTCTGTAATTGTTCAGATACTGAGGTACCCAGCTGCACAACATGGAATTGCTCACAAACCTGTTTGCTGGAATCCGGATCCCCAAAGTGCTATTGTAACCAAGGGTACACATTAGGACAGAACGGAAAAACTTGTAATGGTGGGTACTTTTGTGTGGTTAGAATTGGATGTTATAAGTATTATCCTGAAATCTAAAAAATGATAATTTCATTACTGTAGATCATTTATATTTCACGAGACCATGTTTTCACATTGATACGATATTTTATTTATTCACGTGACATAAATTTTGTGAACCATTTATTCATTACTTAAGTCTTTTCTTTGTGTAAGTTCATTCACATTGGTACTAAATTTTCAAATAACTCATAAAAAATTTGTTTTCGCTAAAGCATTGACAATGTTTCCCCAAAATTTTTTATGACTAAGAGTGTAATTCACTCAGCATCAGTCAGGGATAAATTAATCACTATGTACATAAAGGTTTCACAGTGTAAGGGAGATCACTCTGTAGATTTCACAGTAAAAGGGAGAGATCACTCTGTAGGTTTCACAGTGTAAGGGAGATCACTCTTTAGGTTTCACAGTGTAAGGGAGATCATTCTGTAGGTTTCACAGTGTAAGGGAGATCATTCTGTAGGTTTCACAGTGTAAGGGAGATCACTCTGTAGGTTTCACAATGTAAGGGAGATCACTCTAGGTTTCACAGTGTAAGGGGAGATCACTCTACAGGTTTCACAGTGTAAGGGAGATCACTGTAGGTTTCACAGTGTAAGGGAGATCACTATAGGTTTCGCAGTGTAAGGGAGATCACCCTGTAGGTTTCACAAAGTAAGGGAATACTTTTTTCAGCTGAATTTTGTATAATCATCTTGTTATGAATTTTGCGCTGTAGATATAAATGAGTGCACAGATGTTAGTGGTAAGAAATGTCCCCAGATCTGTACCAACACGGCGGGGGGATATACCTGTAGTTGCCTCCCAGGCTTCCAGCTGAAGGGGGACCAGAAATCATGCACAGGTGAGCCCCGTCATTCACTTATGAAGTGTCTTGACAATCATGAACTTTCCTGATTTATTTGTTATTCATAATGATACCATTGAATACAGTTAGCTAATAAAAATCTACATTCCAATACTGTGTATTGGAAAATGTTTGTTTCCATTTCATTTTCACCCAATTCACAACTTTTCTGATGTATGTGTAAGTTAAAGAATCAAATTTGCTTATTTCACATGGCAGAATATCCCCATTAAATCTATTCATAACCTTTAGTCAAAGATCCCAATGCTTTTAATGTTTAGAATATTTTACGACATCTGATGAAATTAAAAAGTAAATTACACAGAATGATAATTATTTTATACCCGTCTCTTGCAGCAAGTTCCTTAATCAAACATAATTTTGCTTGAGCACAGAAAGTTGACATGTTATTTTTATACATATAAAGGGAATTCAAGGTCTAAAATTGCAATTTGTTCAAATTTTGGTATAAGAAAACAACAATATCTTATTTGTGTATTCTCTGACACTCTTTCAGCATGTGATTCTGTTCACTGGGGTGTGAACTGTAACCAAACATGTGACTGTACCCAGAATTCCCTGTCCTGTGATTCCATATTTGGCTGCCGTTGTAAGGCAGGATGGACAGGTACCCACTGCGAGGTCAACGTCAATGAGTGCCAGGATGGAGGTCCGTGTAAGGCACTGGAGAATTGTGTGGACACCCAGGGGTCGTATGTTTGTCAATGTAAGGATGGATACCAGAGGAACGATGCAACAGGGGAATGCAAAAGTAGGTCACTTTTACTTAATAAAATGTTGTTGTTCTTTTGTTAGACATTTATGAGTTCACTGCCTCTCTCTATAACTGTATGATATTGAATGTTTGTTACAGACATTGACGAGTGTGCTGCCTCTCTCTATAACTGTAGGATATTGAATGTTTGTTACAGACATTGACGAGTGTGCTGCCTCTCTCTATAACTGTACAGTATTGAATGTTTGTTACAGACATTGATGAGTGTGCTGCCTCTCTCTATAACTGTATGATATTGAATGTTTGTTACAGACATTGACGAGTGTGCTGCCTCTCTCTATAACTGTATGACATTGAATGTTTGTTACAGACATTGACGAGTGTGCTGCCTCTCTCTATAACTGTATGACATTGAATGTTTGTTACAGACATTGACGAGTGTGCTGCCTCTCTCTATAACTGTATGACATTGAATGTTTGTTACAGACATTGACGAGTGTGCTGCCTCTCTCTATAACTGTATGATATTGAATGTTTGTTACAGACATTGACGAGTGTGCTGCCTCTCTCTATAACTGTATGATATTGAATGTTTGTTACAGACATTGACGAGTGTGCTGCCTCTCTCTATAACTGTATGATATTGAATGTTTGTTACAGACATCGACGAGTGTGCTGCCTCTCTCTATAACTGTATGATATTGAATGTTTGTTACAGACATCGACGAGTGTACTGCCTCTCTCTATAACTGTAGGATATTGAATGTTTGTTACAGACATTGACGAGAGTACTGCCTCTCTCTATAACTGTATGATATTGAATGTTTGTTACAGACATCGACGAGTGTGCTGCCTCTCTCTATAACTGTACAGTATTGGAAGTGTGTGTTGACACGCTAGGAAGTTACAGATGTGATTGTAAATCTGGATATCAAAGGGAGACAAATGGACAATGCCAAGGTATCACGCTCTCTTCACTTTGCCTGTGATGTAATGTACAAGATATACTAATCCTCCCCAGTACATATCTTTTACTAAACTCAAAGTACAAAATAAAGTCAGTTAAATTTCTGATAATTTACAGGTACCATTAACAACTTTGTCACTATTGACTGCCCTACTCCCTACTGATGCAGGCTCTAAGTTGAAGTTCTTCACAATTCGGAACAGATTGTGTCCTCTGCAAACAATATTTTTATTTGATGTATTTTGTACTTCCAGACGTGAACGAATGTGAGTTACAGATTGATCTGTGTACTCATCACTGTATCAACACAGAGGGCAGCTATAACTGTAGGTGTAACATTGGGTACACCCTACAGGATGACAGAAGAATCTGTAACAAGTGTAAGTCATAAACACCCCAAAATATTGCTTGTCTCATGACCCCCCAAATATAGCTCATCTCGTGACCCCCAAAATATACTTGTCTCGTGACTCCCAAAATATAGCTCATCTCGTGACCCCCAAAATATACTCGTCTCGTGACCCCCAAAATATAGCTCGTCTCGTGACCCCCCAAAGTATACTCGTCTCGTGACCCCCCAAATATAGCTCATCTCGTGACTCCCAAAATATACTTGTCTCGTGACCCCCAAAATATAGCTCATCTCATGACCCCCAAAATATACTCGTCTCGTGACTCCCAAAATATACTCGTCTCGTGACCCCCAAAATATAGCTCGTCTCGTGACCCCCAAAGTATACTCGTCTCGTGACCCCCAAAATATAGCTCGTCTCATGACCTCCAAAATAAAGCTCATTTCATGACCCCCAAAATATAGCTTGTCTCGTGACCCCCAAAATATAGCTTGTCTCGTGACCACCAAAATATAGCTCGTCTCGTGACCCCAAATAATTTGCTCATCTCGATACCCCAAAAATAGCTTGTATTGTAACCCCCAAAACATAGCTCATATTGTCACCCTCAAAATATAGCTCATATTGTAACCCAAAATGTAGCTCATGTAGTGACCCCCAAAATATAGCTCATATCATAACCCTCAAAATATGGCTTGTATTGTAACCCTCAAAATACAGCTAATGTATTGTAAACCCAAAAATACAGCTCATATTGTAATCACCGAAACACAACTTGTATTATAACCCCCAAAATATAGCTCATCTCATATGCTCCAAAACATAGCTCATATTGTAACCCCCAAAACATAGCTCATATTGTAACCCCCAAAACATAGCTCATATTGTAACCCCCAAAATATAGCTCATATTGTCACCCCCAAAATATAGCTCATATTGTAACCCCCAAAATATAGCTCATATTGTAACCCCCAAAATATAGCTCATAATGTAACCCCCAAAATATAGCTTGTCTCTTGACCCCCAGATTGGATCATTCTGATGCAACTGTCTTGTAATCTGCATTTTAATTGGCTAATGCACATTTTTCTGAGAAAATTAAACGAACATTAAAGAAACGGAAAGCTTTCCATTTTGACGTCATAATGGAATGAAGCCAAAGCATAAATCAAACGTAAAATATTTTGTGTTGTGTTCCATATAACAAAAAAGCAAAGCTCAACAAAACAAAATGTACACATCAAGCAATAGTGCAAAAGTTGCATTAGAATGGGAATAGGTATCTTCTCATTTGTTACTTACAACTGTTAATGCTGATGTAACGGTCACAAACATCCATTTTACCATTAAACTCAGTTTGCGACTGTTAAAGTCAGCATTTACAAATAACAAATGAGAAAATAATTAATGTCACCCCCAAAATATAGCACATCTTAATAATGTAGAAAGTGCAAGCATTATACTTAAGTTAATGGAAAAAATTCTTTTGAAAACAACGGTTCATTCACTGTTGACATATTTAATTTCAAGGATTCATAATTTCGTGCATTATCATTTTTGGTTTTGATCTGCTGGTACGGAATTCTGCTGAGATGTATACATAGCTTACGTGAAATTAGCTTACATATTTTAAATCCGCTAGGATGAAATTACACAGATTTTATGTGACTGCGGACTTAGTGGAAATAAGTACCACATGTTAAAAAAAAAAGAGTACAATTACATTATAATACAAATGTATAAACTTAATTGCTGCTACTAATAGTGTATTAACATGGATTTACTCTGAAAGGAAAATCTTGAATATCATATAAGCTAGGTCATTTTGTAAGGAAGAGTTCTTTAAGAGACACTGCGTTTGTCCAATGTGAAAATCGGATCTGTTTGATTGGTGCTATGCCTGTTTTTGTACAGCCTCCAATCCCTGTGAAGGTTCCCCCATTACATGTGACAGCAGTAATGGCGGATGTACACTGAACGACTCTGAAAAACCAGAATGTTTCTGTAACCAGGGCTTCCAGTTCAATTCCACCACTACAACATGCAAAGGTATATATAAGCTTGTGTACAGTTTCCTATCTTGTCAGGTGTGTATATTACACTGATCTCAGTTTTAAAAATTTATTTCAATATCTAAGCTTGTGTACAGTTTCCTATCTTGTCAACACGTGTACACACTGATCTCAGTTTTATTGTAATATCTAAGCTTGTGTACAGTTTCCTGTCTTGTCAGGTGTGTATATTACACTGATCTCAGTTTTATTGTAATATCTAAGCTTGTGTACAGTTTCCTATCTTGTCAGGTGTGTATATTACACTGATCTCAGTTTTATTTCAATATCTAAGCTTGTGTACAGTTTCCTATCTTGTCAGGTGTGTATATTACACTGATCTCAGTTTTATTGTAATATCTAAGCTTGTGTACAGTTTCCTATCTTGTCAGGTGTGTATATTATACTGATCTCAGTTTTATTTCAATATCTAAGCTTGTGTACAGTTTCCTATCTTGTCAACACGTGTACACACTGATCTCAGTTTTATTTCAATATCTAAGCTTGTGTACAGTTTCCTATCTTGTCAGGTGTGTATATTACACTGATCTCAGTTTTATTGCAATATCTAAGCTTGTGTACAGTTTCCTATCTTGTCAACACGTGTACACACTGATCTCAGTTTTATTTCAATATCTAAGCTTGTGTACAGTTTCATATCTTGTCAGGTGTGTATATTACACTGATCTCAGTTTTATTTCAATATCGAAGCTTGTGTACAGTTTCCTATCTTGTCAGGTGTGTATATTACACTGATCTCAGTTTTATTTCAATATCGAAGCTTGTGTACAGTTTCCTATCTTGTCAACACGTGTACACACTGATCTCAGTTTTATTTCAATATCTAAGCTTGTGTACAGTTTCCTATCTTGTCAGGTGTGTATATTACACTGATCTCAGTTTTATTGTAATATCTAAGCTTGTGTACAGTTTCCTATCTTGTCAACACGTGTACACACTGATCTCAGTTTTATTTCAATATCTAAGCTTGTGTACAGTTTCCTATCTTGTCAACACGTGTACACACTGATCTCAGTTTTATTGCAATATCTAAGCTTGTGTACAGTTTCCTATCTTGTCAACACGTGTACACACTGATCTCAGTTTTATTTCAATATCTAAGCTTGTGTACAGTTTCCTATCTTGTCAGGTGTGTATATTACACTGATCTCAGTTTTATTGTAATATCTAAGCTTGTGTACAGTTTCCTATCTTGTCAACACATGTACACACTGATCTCAGTTTTATTGCAATATCTAAGCTTGTGTACAGTTTCCTATCTTGTCAACACGTGTACACACTGATCTCAGTTTTATTTCAATATCGAAGCTTGTGTACAGTTTCCTATCTTGTCAGGTGTGTATATTACACTGATCTCAGTTTTATTTCAATATCTAAGCTTGTGTACAGTTTCCTATCTTGTCAGGTGTGTATATTACACTGATCTCAGTTTTATTTCAATATCTAAGCTTGTGTACAGTTTCCTATCTTGTCAACACGTGTACACACTGATCTCAGTTTTATTTCAATATCTAAGCTTGTGTACAGTTTCCTATCTTGTCAGGTGTGTATATTACACTGATCTCAGTTTTATTGTAATATCTAAGCTTGTGTACAGTTTCCTATCTTGTCAACACGTGTACACACTGATCTCAGTTTTATTTCAATATCTAAGCTTGTGTACAGTTTCCTATCTTGTCAACACGTGTACACACTGATCTCAGTTTTATTGCAATATCTAAGCTTGTGTACAGTTTCCTATCTTGTCAGGTGTGTATATTACACTGATCTCAGTTTTATTGTAATATCTAAGCTTGTGTACAGTTTCCTATCTTGTCAACACGTGTACACACTGATCTCAGTTTTATTGTAATATCTAAGCTTGTGTACAGTTTCCTATCTTGTCAGGTGTGTATATTACACTGATCTCAGTTTTATTGTAATATCTAAGCTTGTGTACAGTTTCCTATCTTGTCAACACGTGTACACACTGATCTCAGTTTTATTTCAATATCTAAGCTAGTGTACAGTTTCCTATCTTGTCAACACGTGTACACACTGATCTCAGTTTTATTTCAATATCGAAGCTTGTGTACAGTTTCCTATCTTGTCAACACGTGTACACACTGATCTCAGTTTTATTGCAATATCTAAGCTTGTGTACAGTTTCCTATCTTGTCAGGTGTGTATATTACACTGATCTCAGTTTTATTGTAATATCTAAGCTTGTGTACAGTTTCCTATCTTGTCAACACGTGTACACACTGATCTCAGTTTTATTTCAATATCTAAGCTTGTGTGCAGTTTCCTATCTTGTCTGGTGTGTATATTACACTGATCTCAGTTTTATTGTAATATCTAAGCTTGTGTACAGTTTCCTATCTTGTCAGGTGTGTATATTACACTGATCGCAGTTTTATTTCAATATCTAAGCTTGTGTACAGTTTCCTATCTTGTCAGGTGTCTGTTCAACACGTGTACATTACACTGAGAACCTCCACTTACAAGTTTAGCCTGTGACATACTCTGTGGAGTTTTCTTCAGTGTAGGACTTTTTTGTTACTATTGACGTACATCATTGTGTGCATCTTGTAGACATTGACGAGTGTGCTGGGTCCACACATGGCTGCTCAGACACCTGTAACAACACAGCGGGGGGATTCTTCTGCTCCTGTCCCACAGCCTCCGGCCTCCTGGCAGACAGCAAAACTTGTCAGAGTAAGTGAATCGCTTGTTCCTCATTTTCATTTAAGCAAGATTATGGAGGTACTCTACATCGTTATAATGGCTGACTTCCTTTTAAAATATGGATGAAAATGTAAATATCAGCGATATTTCTCTATTATTTTCCAATTTCATTGCCTAGCTGAGTAGCTCAGTAAGTTAGCACGTCGACTGCTGAACTGTAGATCGCTGGTTTGAGTCCAGCAGGGGATTTTAAAATTTTTTAGATTGCTCTCTACTAAAACATCATTTTCTGACTAAATAAAGTAAAATTTTAATATGAAAGTTTTCAATTTCAAAATATTATTGGAAATATCCTCCACTCTTCATCCATATTAAATTTCTTTGGTGTTGCATACCTCCTTATATTACTGAGTAAATTACGGGTTCCATCTTGATTTCTTTATGTATGTATTCAGTTTCTGTAAAGATTAATTGTACAGATAATTAAGCGTGATTCAGGAAAAGTGATGTTGTTATCTGTTGTGTTTCAGGCTGTAATGAGACAGACAGATGGGGAACCAGTTGTGAGAACCAGTGTAGCTGTGGAATCGGAGCTTCGTACTGTGACTCTCTGAGGGGCTGCGTCTGTAACCCAGGCTGGAGCGGTACACTGTGTTCTACAGATATAAACGAGTGTAGTAACACCTCTACCAATGACTGTGGAGAGAACTCGCAGTGTGTCAACCGAGAGCCATCCTATGTGTGTCTGTGTGACTCGGGATATACCAGGGCCTCAGCTAGTCGAAGTGGACCGTGTACAGGTACGCAAATTGTTCAACATGAAACGATTACAACTTTAGGCTCAGTTTGATATTCGCAAATAATTTTAGTGTTTTATTAGTAATTGTGAATGTTTTTCAATGTGTAGACTATAGTTAACTTCTGGATTTCAAATTGTAACTCTGGTTAATGTTCATTGATAATTAAGTACTGTAGATTCCTTAACACGGGTACTTATTATCGCGTAATAACTCGTGGACGTCAAATCACGAGAAAATCAATTTGCGAGTGCTCTGTTGAGTCAAATGTTTTTGCAGTTATTTAGCAATATGAAAATAAAGCAAGAAATATTTTTTTGCGGGTGATGTTTTTCGCGAAATTAAGCGATAATAAATTCGTCGCATATATTTAGGAATTTACAATAAAGCAAGATTTGATTCATCATCAGTTACCGATGGGTGCGTCTCAGTTTGAGAGTGTATGTGGACTCAGAATTGTGGTTTGCGACAATGAGTTTGAATGTTATGCAGATTTTAGTTCTGCGTGCAATGTATGATTGATAGAAGTTAAAAATGACGTGCACTTTGTAGATATTAATGAATGTGAAACAAACCAACACGACTGTTCACAACGCTGTCACAACCTCCCTGGTAGTTTCCGCTGCGCCTGCAGTGATGGATTCCAACTTCAAGATGACAACAAAACATGCACGAGTAAGACCTTGATTACAGCAGTTAATTTTGTAACCAAAAAGCTCTGTGTTGAAATCCACATGTATTTGTATTCTCAAGTCTATGATAAACCATATGCATGTACTTCTCAATGTAAGGATATTCGCATGGACACCATGGTAAGAATTTAAATTTGTGATGTCACTACAGAGTGCCGAGATTACTGGTGTGATAATTGAATAGGAATGAATGATATGTCATTTTTAGGCAAAGGAAAATTTGTAAGGAATAGTGGAAAATGTAAGCAATTAAGCATCTTGTTTTGTGGGTAGAAGGGGATGAACTTTGATTAATTTTTCATACAAAAACAATTCTGGTATTTATGTAAATTCGAATTTCCACATGCTCAAATCAATTGATCACACCAATTATTCCTTAATTGGCCAAGACTAGAGGAACAGATGAACAAAGTACATATAGCGACATCAGACATTGCACTTCATGGTTTGAAATGTGTAAGTCATGTTTTAGGTGTGGATGAGTGTAAATTGCAGACCAGTGACTGCCAACAAATCTGTGTGGACACAGTCGGAAGCTACCACTGTCAGTGCTATCCAGGATTCTCTCTGGCCAATGACCTGAGAACCTGTATCAAAGGTAATAGTAAGAACCTGTATCAAAGGTATGACAACCTGTATCAAAGGTATAACAACTTGTATCAAAGGTATGAGAACCTGTACAAAAGGTATGACAACCTGTACCTGTATCAAAGGTATAACAAACTGTATCAAAGGTATGACAACCTGTATCAAAGGTATGACAACCTGTGTCAAAGGTATAACAACCTGTATCAAAGGTATAACAACCTGTGTCAAAGGTATAACAACCTGTATCAAAGATATGACTACCTGTATCAAAGATATGACTACCTGTGTCAAAGGTATAACAACCTGTGTCAAAGGTATGACAACCTGTATCAAAGGTATGACAACCTGTATCAAAGGTATGACAACCTGTATCAAAGGTATAGCCAAGCTGTACAATCCCTCCTGACTTAATGCTGCCTCAACTGTAATAGATTTGAATGTGTAATATTAAAGTAGGTGACAGGATGTCTGAATTACATGTACAGGTCACAAGGGTCTCCATAAAGAGGAAACAGATTTTCTTAGCATTGATTTATTACTTTCTAAGGTGAAATCTTTTTCTTTTTTTTCTTTTTTTTTTGGTTAAAATCTTTTTAAGTAACTTTAAGATGTTATTTTTTGGCATAATTCTTTTCACATGTAAGGCCTCTTAAGATTTGCCCCTGTACTAGAAGAATTTCAGGAACTGATCGTTGTAAGACTACCAAGTACTGAAGAATGGCACACGTTTGAGATTGTAAATCTGATTCTGTAAAGACTACCATTGAGTGCAATATTTTTAGTGCCTGTAATATTATATGATACACATTTCAGATCCTGCTTATGATCCCTGTAATGCCACTGGCCAGTCGCTGGATTGCCTCTATGCCTGTAGGATTACTGATGGAATCCCTGAATGTTACTGCGATTCTAATTCAAGGCTTGATCCCAGTGACAACAAAACTTGTATTGGTGCGTATTGATTTTCTCAAGCCACTATTTCAGAGTTAACTTTTGTTCACAAGTATTGTTGGGTTTAGTGACTACAAATACAACCAAACCTCGTTATCTTGAACTCGATGGCCGAGATATCCGCGGATTCGAGATATCAAGGGTAAAATGCGTAAAGAATAAGTGGTTGGAACTTCCAAATCACTTCGACATATCCATGATATTTTAGATACCGAAGTTCAAGTATATTGTTGTATGATACAACTGATAATCTGAGCCATGACACATTTTTATTTCCAGCTTTGGACAATAAGATCCTGGTCAACTTGACCACCGATTTTCCATTCCAAAACGACCTGTCCTACCCGCCAAGCATTACATACAAAAACACCAAAAAGGACTTTGAGGACTCAGTAAGCAAGAGTTGTTACAACATTTTCAATTTTTATATATTTGTGAGGAAATTGTTTTGAGGTGTAAAACATTCAGAACTGCACAATGAAATGATAACTGCTATGTATCATCTTATTGTATCATCTCATTGTATCATCTCATTGTTGTATCATCTCATTGTATCATCTAATTGTTGTATCATCTCATTGTTGTATCATATCATTGTATCATCTAATTGTTGTATCATCTCATTGTATCATCTCATTGTATCATCTCATTATTGTATCATCTCATTGTTGTATCATCTCATTGTATCATCTAATTGTTGTATCATCACATTGTATCATCTCATTATTGTATCATCTCATTGTTGTATCATCTCATTGTTGTATCATCACATTGTATCATCTCATTATTGTATCATCTCATTGTTGTATCATCACATTGTATCATCTCATTATTGTATCATCTTATTGTATCATCTAATTGTTGTATCATCACATTGTATCATCTCATTATTGTATCATCTCATTGTATCATCTAATTGTTGTATCATCTCATTGTATCATCTCATTGTTGTATCATCTCATTGTTGTATCATCTCATTGTATCATCTAATTGTTGTATCATCTCATTGTTGTATCATCTCATTGTATCATCTCATTATTGTATCATCTCATTGTTGTATCATCTCATTGTATCATCTAATTGTTGTATCATCTCATTGTTGTATCATCTCATTGTATCATCTCATTGTTGTATCATCTCATTGTATCATCTCATTGTTGTATCATCTCATTATTGTATCATCATTTTGTATCATCTCATTGTTTTCTTGTTGTTGTTACAGTTGAAGGATGTATTCAGAATGACTCCTGGTTTAGAAAGTGCCATACCTGTAGTAACTAAATTTAGGTAAGATATTTTCAGTATCTGTTGAAGGTAAGTAAGTAATTTATCATGTCTTTGTCTTAGTTAATTACATTTCTATTTACTTTTTGATGTATTATTTAACATATAACAATATATTCTGCATCGTTATAATGCTACTGTATCTCTTTTACAGGACCGGTGCAGTGCAGTAAGTCCATCATTCATATATAGTTATCTATTTTAATAATAGATTGGTATGCAATGGATTTTAGGCAAAATTGATTACAGCTGTTAAAGAATAATGTATTTGCTGGTTGTCCTTGATAGGTCAAGGGACACAACAGTTGAGTTCTACCTACTGCTCAATCGTGACAAAACGGCAGAAGATGTCGCCAATGTCAGCTCAACTTTAGTGAATCTACGTCAGACGAAAATCATTGTGTCAACTTCTCCATACAGTCTGCTACAGGAACCCAGTGTAGGACCTAGTCAAGGTAAGTGACAATTATGTCTAACCATGGTTAAAAATACCGCTGTTCTATCAAACTATCGTACAAAATACCTCTGTTCTATCAAACTATCGTACAAAACACCGATGTTCTATCAGACTATCGTACAAAACACCGCTGTTCTATCAGACTATCGTACAAAATACCTCTGTTTTATCAAACTATCGTACAAAATACCTCTGTTCTATCAAACTATCGTACAAAATACCTCTGTTCTATCAAACTATCGTACAAAATACCTCTGTTCTATCAAACTATCGTACAAAACTCCGATGTTCTATCAGACTATCGTACAAAACACCGCTGTTCTATCAGACTATCGTACAAAACACCGCTGTTCTATCTATCATAGTACAAAACACTGCTGTTCTATCAGACTATCGTACAAAACACCGCTGTTCTATCAGACTATCGTACAAAATACCTCTGTTCTATCAAACTATCGTACAAAACACCGCTGTTCTATCAGACTATCGTACAAAATACCTCTGTTCTATCAAACTATCGTACAAAACACCGCTGTTCTATCAAACTATCGTACAAAATACCGCTGTTCTATCAAACTATCGTACAAAACACCGCTGTTCTATCAGACTATCGTACAAAACACTGTTGTTCTATCAGACTATCGTACAAAACACCGCTGTTCTATCAGACTATCGTACAAAACACCGCTGTTCTATCAGACTATCGTACAAAATACCTCTGTTCTATCAGACTATCGTACAAAACACCGCTGTTCTATCAGACTATCGTACAAAACACCGCTGTTCTATCAGACTATCGTACAAAACACCGCTGTTCTATCAGACTATCGTACAAAATACCTCTGTTCTATCTATCATAGTACAAAACACCGCTGTTCTATCAGACTATCGTACAAAACGCCGCTGTTCTATCAGACTATCATGGTACACACTTTTTCCCAGAACAATTGCCTTCAGTCCCAATAATAAAAGTGAAGCAAAAATGATAACTAACCCAATTATTAAAGAGTGAGTTGATAATTTTTGCAAGATGATATTTTTTTTATGTAGAGTGTATTTCCATTTGTAGAGCCAGCTGTCTGTATCCAGTGTCCACTATCGTGTTATATCTATAATGAAACAACTTATCAGTGCAGGTAACTGCAGTTTTCAACCTGTAGAATTAACTGGTTTTACAATTGTATGATAGAGTTTGATCTCAATTTAAAGCATGAATTTAATACCCATGTTATTTTTCTATTTTTAGGGCTCCACCAGGTAAGCGTATGATGTCAATTAATTTTTTTGCTAGAATTTGTCTGTTGTTAAAGATCTCCAATCAAAAGACTGTGTAATACAAGTCTATGTAGTATTGAATACAATTTTAGAACTGTTGTGTCTGTGCTATATTCATACAATTGTACATGAATGTGGATCCAATTTCAGATGAAAACACTTTGACTATTCAGTTGTCTTTGGAGACCACTTTTGAGTCTGCCTTCAATGACTCACACAACTTGAGATTTAAAGAATACTCAGACCAGATTTCATCTTCAGTAAGATGCTACTTATCACATCCATTGCATTATCAAGTGTAAACTAATTCTACTCTTTAGGTTATCACCCTCTATTATGCTTTATATTGGCACATATAATGTTAGATAGTTTAAAAGTTTTTAATTTGGAAATACGATTCGATGTTTAGCCTTTTCTTGAATCAAATCTTTTTATTTTAATTACAGTTAAGGAAAACCCTGTCCTCCCCAAATATAGAAGAAATATATGTCAGTGCATTCAGGTAAGACGTAGGGAATCCTGAAACAGAATTACTGAAGATTCCTTACTTAATGAGAGTACTTAATATGACAAAATGACTTATTTACATCATATCGTGTGAACATGAATTTGCGTTTTGTCTGTTAATCAAGAGTTCTTACATGTATTTTTAGCAACAGAAAATTAAAAGCGAGTAATTTTATTTCACGAGTGATGCCTCACATGATATTAAACGATAATAAATTCTTTGTGTATGTTTAAGAATCTACAGTGCCAGATTTTTTTTTAAAAACTTACATAGAATGTATATTTAAAACACAAATTTTAAATGTAGGGAGCTTTCAAACAGTAAAACCCAGATCACTGCCTTGGTGTTGATGAAAACCAGCGTAACTGAACCAACCATCAGGACAGCGGCTCAAGAACTTTACCAGAAAGTGGACAGTCCAAATTGTCTGACGGTCAGCTCCAGTTGTGTCAAACTTAAAAATCAGACTTATATAGGCAACAGTTCTAATCTCGGTAAGTCAGACTTACATGTATATAGACAACAGTTCTAATCTCAATAAGTCAGACTTATATTGACAACAGTTCTAATATCGGTAAGTCAGACTTATATAGACAACAGTTCTAATCTCAATAAGTCAGACTTATATAGACAACAGTTCTAATATCGGTAAGTGAGAGTTATATAGACAACAGTTCTAATATCGGTAAGTCAGAGTTATATAGACAACAGTTCTAATATCGGTAAGTCAGAGTTATATAGAGAACAGTTATAATCTCGGCAAGTAAGGACAACAGTTCTAATCTCGATAATAAGTCAGTGCAACAATTCTTATCTCAGTAAGTCATCAGACTTAAATAGACAACAGTTCTAATCTAAATAAGTCAGGGCAACATTTCTAATCTCAATAAGTCAGACTTATATAGACAACAGTTCTAATCTTGGTAAGTCAGACTTAAGTAGACAACAGTTCTTATCTCGATAAGTCAGACTTATATAGGCAACAGTTCTAATCTAAATAAGTCAGGGCAACAATTCTTATCTCGGTAAGTGATCAGACTTAAATAGACAACAGTTCTAATCTCAATAAGTCAGGGCAACAGTTCTAATCTTGGTAAGTTAGACTTATATAGACAACAGTTTTAATCTTGGTAAGTCAGACTTACATGTATATATAGACAACAGTTCTAATCTTGGTAAGTCAGACTTATATAGGTAACAGTTCAACGTCCAAGACGGCGTACAAAACTTTGTCCAACTAAAAACATGTTCATTATAACAGACATACAATCAATCTCTGATATATGTACATACACAGTCATGCCGACATATAAACAATGGCATCCCCACACGGTGTAAAAATAAGTCCAGGAATTTTGCCTTGAATAGCCCCTATTAAGCAAAGACTTCAATGTGTCCAATGTTCTAAGTAGGGTTACATCTTGCTTTTAAGTGCAAGTAAACTAAAGTATTTGATGTAAATTCTATCTGAATTCATGAACACAATTATATACAGACTGTATTTCTTGGTAAATGCTGCCCCAAAGGGAATGCAGCTTTCAACCAATCAAAATGGTCCATCCTAAATATACACAAATAAGAGACTCCCATAGGGAGAAATTATTCAATACTACTAAAGGAAAGTTTATCTTCAAAAAACAACATATATTTATATATTATCAGTACATTCATCTGCATGAAATCATTTATGCATATAAATTGCATAAATAATGGAAGAAATTTTACAGTTTGGGTTTGTCTGCCAAGCATAGCAAAACTATAAAGATTACCATATACATGTCTATATACAGTGTTGCTTTCACTCCATGTTAAGCATGCCCATACAGATGGGGATCAGAATGATTTCATCCAAATTTAAATTCACTCAAAGTCATTTCTTATGATTTAAGATAAAAATTAAATTTGCCCGTGTGCAGGATTGTATGAGATCCACTGTAAATTTATTATTTCTTTGTTTAAACAGTTGCCGTTATTTGCTACAATTGTTCTGTCCAAGAGACGTGCGAGTTTGTGACAAACCGTTACCAGTGTGTGTAAGTATACTTCGTCCCTCGTTGTTTGTGTGTGTTTCTAACTCCACTGAGTGTCCATTCTAGTTGATATCTACTTCTTTCATTAACAGGGAGACCCCATCCACGACAGCCACCACCCCCACACAGACTACAGGTCAGTACATATAGGGGCTTCTGTTACGATTTTACAGGTTATATATATATGCGTTATAATTCAGTTGTTTGTGTGTGTCACTGGTGTATAACACAGAATGATAGTGTTTCACATCCCAGTGTTGTTGATGGTTTAATATTATTTTTTTCCAGAAGGAAAAAATGCTATTGCTATTTTTTTTTAACATTTACAATGCATTCTCTCCATGCAGTAACACTGATGAATTGTAACACCAGTTTTAATAAGATTATATGCTAATATTTTCTGTATAAGGATTTATAAATTGTCAGACAATAGGTGGACTCTGTAAAATTGATTTCCAGGGAGTTAAGCCCCATTTAAAAAATGGAAGCAGGGAGTGGAGTTGGTTATTCCACAGTAATCTTTTTTTTCACAAAATAGCTTTGAATAAATCAATTTCACATATAAGGATTAATTCTACAAATACCTTGTTGCTGTGCATAATTATGAGCAAATTAGTGATGAAGAAGTACACACACATATTGCTGTTATTCCCTCTGGGCCCAAAATTAGAATAAATTTATTTATAGATACATATACATACATGTATATTGAAAATATTCACCTTATCAGACTTGTATGTTGAGATTGATGTAAATGTGAGGAATTGATGCTTAGCACTCTTGTGACCACTCATTCCATTGTATACCTGACCATTACAGAACCCTCCAACACTGACCTGATTTTTGGCCTGGGTCTCGGACTCCCACTGGCCCTAATCTTATTCCTGCTGACCTTGATACTAATGTGCCTCCTGTGTCGCAGATACAAACGTAGATCAGACACGGAGTCAGAATTTTCATCCGTGGATCCGTAAGTATTTCCAGCTAATAATGAATGTACTTTTTATATGACACCAAGCTGATTTCTTTCTTGCAGAAATAGCATGCTTTCAAAATTATTTTATTTCAATATAGACTGCTAAATATAATGTGTCAAAAAAAGAAATTACATGTTTAATGTACATTTTGAGTGTTTAATTTGATGTTAACATTTTTTATTTTGTGGATTAAGTCATCAGAGTGACCTAGATGACCTATTGTGATTGATGGTTGTCTGTTAATATTTGAACATAATCAACCTTTTCTCTTAAAGGAACTGATTCACAACTTTCCCCAAAATTTTCTTTTTCACTTTTAATGATCGAAATCTACTGTCTGATGTGTTTAAAAGAGAAAGAAGCTAGTATGTGTTTGTTAAAGATTTCATTGAAAATACAACATGTTCAGGCATTATTAAGATGGCAACTTACTAGAATTATAAAAATATGGACGTACAGTGTACATGTATTTGTTTTGTAGATACCACATAAGGGAAGCATTTGGCTCTGTGAATTCTAAACTTTCGGGACACAAACTTCATCATTATGGTGGTTTAGGAGTTGGCATGTTTGGAGCCTCTCCGTTTGGCCAGCAGCCAAGAGATATTGTGGAATCTCACAGACAACAGGAGGATTTCGGGGAACTACCCTATAACTATGGGAACCAGTTTTACAGACAACAAGTGGACAACTTCAATGACAGTTCTCATTTCGGTTAGTGATATTTTTTTCTTGCCTGGAGGTATAAAATGTTTCGAGTATGTCCTCCCTTACTCAAATCCATAATCCTTGCTCTGAATCCATACTCATGCTCAAAAGTTATACATAGATTTGAGTTGAACATTAAGTATGAGTATAGTTTGGAGTACTGAGTATAAGTACAGGGTACCTATTCAAAAAGTTATATACCCTCCAGCCCTGAAATTCATATCTGAGCTTAACTATTCAATTCATGGGCATGATAAATTTGTACAATGATTAGCTACATGTAGTGTTGAGGAAGATTTATGGTTGCTTTGCAGATCCCAGACGAGAAGACCTTCCTCCCTCTTCTAACTTTTCCTGGGACTTCCTCTTCCATGCTTTGGATCCTAGGGCAGAGGTAAGATTTTACAGTACTCTGGTAATGAAAATACAAAATGTCATCGTAGTTTCAGCTGTTTGAAGACTGATTATAGGTATTTGGATACTTTACATTGTTGTCTTTGAATACTTTACATTATTGTCTTTGGATCATTTGTTGTCCTTGAATACTTTGGGTTTTTTTTATGTTCTGTGGATCCACTGAAAATATTCAATGCACCTCACTAGAGTTTTATATTGACGTGTCCTTGATTTCCGTTACAGTTTCGGATAGATCGCCCAACATTTGATGAGCAGCCCACAGCTCCATACCAGGTATATAAACACCTTTCATTGAGTATGCCGGTTAACGTACTTAACTATTCTTGTTATGGTGCAAATATACACTGCCCTAACGTACACAAAATTTCTCCTCTTTACAGGAGGACTTCGGATCTGATGCATAAGCATTCAACCAAAGACATAATACATACTCATGGACAAAGGTTCATGAAAACTCATGCAATAAATGTCACTGACATTTAGATCCTAGCATTGGTGCTGATATCACAGTCATAGAGATCTATTTTTAGTGCAACGAACACTTCCATTTTGTTGGGACCTGAATTCAGGGTACTTTGTTTAGTCTTTATGATGTCACAATTATTGTTCGAATACGTTCGTTATTGTTTGACGAGTCTTTATGTAATTTATTGGGCTCTCAGAGTAAATACGTGTACATGTGTTGTTGTGTTGATATCAGTAGTTGTAAATATTTTTTTTCACTTCTGTTTATCACATTGTATGTGCATGAGATTTCTTGATGTGTTCAGCATTGCATTTGTTTTACTTGTCAACTTGCCGGCCATTTTGCATGGTGCCTTAGCTATATTTTTAAGTGTGAAAGGTTTCATATTATAACAGAATCCAGCCATTTCTAGCCCTCTATTTTCATTTCTTTATAGAGAGTTTTTAGATGTTTCATCTGCAATGTGGCACTTCATGGTCAACTCATAGATTCATGTTCATCTACATGTATATGAGAGTCAATCTAGTTTTATATATATTCATAAATGGGAAATTTGAAACACACACCAGATATATGCCAAAGACTTTGTGAATCAAGTGTTTATTCAAATGCAAACATAAATAGCTGCTATTGTAATATTAAAATGCAGAGTTTATGAATATACTGCTTTGAGTAGATAGAGTAGCCATTTTAAAATTTGTATATTGCATATCCGTCCACTGCTGATTATTTTGAATTGCACATTTTATTTTTTTAAATTGAAGAGAAAAAAAACACTGAAACAAAAGACCTGCAAGATAAAATATTTACTTTCATATTTCCCTTTTCTTTGTCACAAAACTGGAAAGGGTGAACTCTTGGAACTTCAAAATTTGCACTTTTCAGTATAAAAAAAGTAATTAATGAATTTTTCACTCCATCAATATGTAGAATGCTTTCCAGCCCAGTCTCAGCTTGTTTTTAGTGTGCAATATACAATGAGGGAACTAATTACGTGGTAAACGAAGTAACGTTGTGTTTATTGTTACAGAAAATAGACGTACATGTATGTTTACTATTGCCCATTCCATTTATAATGATTTACTATAAGTAGCCTGTGATAGTTTATGTTTTTTGTGTTGTATATAAATTTTATGTACATTTAAAAACCATGACGAAAACAGAAATTATGTGATTGTTTTCAAGATTCCTGCTTAAAATATCGGGTTTGCTAATCCACAATCAATATTCTATTACTATATATTTTTATATCAATATATTTTGAAAATAAATAATTTTATGACTTCATATGTGATTACTGTGATGTTATTTGCTATGTGAGGAAAATTTTCTTAATTTGAACTATATTTTATAACTGCATTTTGGATGCTTCTATCCAATGATTTTTTTTTTCCTGGTAGCAACAGGTGTGAAATGGACAACTTTCCAAGTTGCTTTTATTTTAGTGAAGGGGGGGGTGTATCTTGTTGCATGCATAGGAATGTTCTTCATTGTAGTCATTGCAACTTTGTACCACACAGCTAGACAAAGCTTTTCAATGGAAAAAGAAATTTCCATATGGTTGACTTGTGTTTAAATCGGACTTTGATGTCTAATTGTGTTAGAATACTTTTTACGACCAGATAGCCGTGCTTTTCACTCGATATTCACGAAACAACCCAAAAATCATCTGATTTCGGGATTCGTTTTGTTTAGTTGGCACTCCATTGTCACCTCAATGTATTCCGTTGCACTACAACTCCAAAGTTGGTAGGAGAATTATAAAATAGTCTCGGAGATATGACACTGTATGGAGTTTGGTGTTCCAGTGGGCAAGCGTGTGAAAATGAAAACAATACCGATAGCGAAGTACTGTACAGGCAGAGACATACATATACATGTGCCATTTAATATGTCTCTGGTACAGCTAATTAAAAGTTATTGAAGTCAGTTAATTAAAAGTTATTAAGCACTATTAAAGTCAGTGATAAGTGTTGACGATAATTTGCAAAATACACAAATGTATATTTAAAAAGTCATTTTTGTGAAATGGCTTCTGATAGGAAAACATCAACGGTCAACGCTGAGAAAGAGAAAAATACATATATATCAATGTGTACTTGTGATGTCAGAAAATTTTAAAGGACGATCTTCTGTGGGTAAAGGAAAGTGACTGAGTAAAACAGCAAATCTTATCTACTGTGTCTGGAGCTAGAAATGATCTGACCATACATGTAAAAACGCAAAAGTCATGAGTATTATACTTCATTATAACCGTCATATCTCATCCTGTACTAGAGCAGAAACTTTTTCTAATTTTCTAGCAGAACACCACCAATCGATGGCTTTTAGAATGTACCACGGTAACTTATAATACTTCTGTTTGGTATAGAATAGTTCACAATACGGACATTTACTGTTAAATGTGGCTTGATAATATAAATTCTCGTCATTGTGGAACAATTAGGCCTAAATACGTCTAAAATATCGTAATGCATTATGACTAGACTTTTTGCATCTCAAAGGGGGTTGTGACGAGATTTTCACAAGCTGGAGGTTGGCAACAAGTTCATGAAGATGGCTCTGTTTTGCCTAAGAATGGATCACGTGACTATATGTCATCTTTGCTACTATATATTATTGCGGTAAAACCAGTATGCATAATGGCTCGCTGGGTTTCCGCAACTTCGCTAGAGAACGAAATATTTTAATTTTTTTCAGAGTATTTGGGACAAGATTGCACTATCATTCTGGTGAGAAGTGCGATGCGATAAATACAATGTATCATCAACACCACTACAATTGCCACCATCATTATCTATCGTCGTCATCTTCATCATTAACAACAAATAAAAAACACACAAACAGTCAGGGGTTTTTTTTAATTAGTCATTAACCAAACGGATTTGAACAGTTATTAATATGATAGATAAGAAAGAGGGAGAGAGAGAGATCACCGAGTTAACAAACGGGGGAAAATGTATTGAAAAATAAAGAGGAAGGGTGGGGGTTTCTCGAGGTTTCCACAGGTGTCCAAACGGTGGCTGACAGGCCAGGCGTAATCTAATATCTAATTATGATATAATCTGAGGTCACTAACAAATCTGCGACGCACAAGACCTAACAACCCCATGATCAGCAGAATGACCCTACAACAAAAGGCAAAATGATTTATTGTCTCTCTCTCTCTCTGTGTGTGTGTGTGTATGTGTATGTTTCCAAATAGTTGCAGCAAGGGGGACGACAATTTGGGTTGTGAGGTTATGCCCAAATCGTCGCCGGCGACTATTTAGGGTGTGACACGTGTTTTAAACACTTCTCTGCGAGTTATTTTGACAAATCATTGAAATAGCTTCTGATGTATGAAATCCGAGACATAAATGTCTTTGCTGAAATGTTTGGTGGAACCGATTTCAGAATTCTGTGCTGGGAGTTTGTAATATATGCAGACCTCAAATGGGAAGCGTAATATGAAGTTCATATATAGTTTGTCCAATATTTTGTTTGAAAACTTAATGAAATGTCTTACTAATACATGTACCTTCACTTTGCTAATCCCGGACAGTACGAGTTATCTCTTAAATAAAACAAAATAAAGGTCTACTTTAGGCGATAAAATATCTATAAATTTAATGAAAATCAGACGAGAGATATGATCAAAACTGTACCAACGAAAGATTTGTTGAACATCAAAATACCTGTGCCGATACATGGTGTAGGTCACAAATATCAATATTTTTGAATTTCACTTTCAGAAATGTGAAAAGTGAAAACCTTGAAAAACTTTTATAGATACATGTATGTTGTTATGGGTCAGAGTAACCCTTGTCCTGACCAGCAAAGACCAATCACAATTTAATTATGTCGTTGTCTTCATCATCGGACGCGACATCGGAAGTGATTTTCTCACAGACTATGGGATTTAGCATGGATTTCTCGAAATAAACTCAAGTCGAAACTTAAGTGTGAAATTTTATCAAAACTTCAGTTATACTGCTCAAATAAAGAAAACTCAAACTTAAGTGTGAGATTTTTTTCGAGAAATCAAAGCCAGGCCTGGAGGTTATAAAACTTTTACCGTATTCATACTCAAACTCACTCTTCTTTGTTTGGAGTACAACTCTGAGCAAGTTCCAAATCATACTCGAAAAATCTTGAGCATCATGTACTCAATTTGAGTATGAGAATGATTTTTAAAAAAGTTTTATAACCTTCACTTTTGAGTATGAGTACGATTTAGAGCACGGAGTTTGAGTATGAAAACGTGCTTTTAAAAAGTTTTATAGCTTCCAGGCCAGACCTGATGAAACTTTGACACCGGATAAATCGTTGCCTAGCAACAAGGAAACGCCTTGAACAGGAAGATACAAGGTCGAATACGTACGATAGCTGACCCGGTAATTAAATCTGGTTTCAGATAAATTCTATGTAGAGGAACATCATGAACGCCTAGCTCCACACTCTGTAATAAAACTGACCACCAGTTGAAGATTGCCCAGACAAAGGCATCATATTTTCTAACAACAAGTTGGGGTTTTCTTTTATTTGAGCAGTCAAAATTTGAGTAAAATCTCAGACTTGTAAAAGTCCAAGTTTCGACGTTTACAGTTTCTTTCGAGAAATCCAGGCCTGATATCCCTCAAAATCTGAACAGGTTTAACTTCACTAGCTAGAGCCACTGAGTGAAATAAAATCCTGAGACCAAAAAAAAAAAAAAAAAAAAAAAAAACAACTTAACAAATGCTTTCCTATCATTTCTGAATGTACGTCAAGCATGTGGCTGAAGTTTGTCAATGCCATTTTTTCTAGCTGCTAAGCTAAAAAAAAAAAAAAAACCTTAATCAGATGATCTTTTTTCTTACAAAATTAATCAGATGATCTTTTTTCTTACAAATTGAATCAGATGATCTTTTTTCTTACAATAAGTACAAGTAGGAAGCGATAATACACCAGAGGAATCTTCAGGACGTCCTGACCTTGGACTGGACGTAGAATCACTGCGAGGTGGTGACTGGGGACTTGGTGCAAGAGGAAAACTCCGAAGCATTCTTTTTGGCTGAGTCTAACCCACTTTATACATGTACACTGGTATAGTTTGAGATTTTGTTTAAAATATAATTTCTTTTGTTTTGGGGAACGAATTAGACGGAAATCAATTTTTACAAGTTTGGTAATAATTTCGGATATTTGAAGTTTTCAATTCGAATACCTACATGTATATATAGGTATGTTCAGTCATGCGTGTCAATAGAACCGGTTTTAATCCGGTAACGTTGTTAAAGTCAGCTCAGGACGATACATAAAGCTGGTAATACGATTAGATTTTACAAATCCAACTTATACGTAATAGTACATTGTATCATCATTACTTTAAAGCTGCTGCGTGTCTTTGCTAGTCCATACAGTATGTTCTCTTGTTTTATTACTGATCTTGTATTAGAAATGAATGGGTTTTAAAGGAGAATTCGTGACGTAGATATAAATGTTCATGTATGTCGGAGATAATGAGGATAAACTATGAATTGTTTGAAATATTTTATGTCCAAGGGGCGCAAATCTGTGCAAGTATTACCCAACCAAAACCCATTAATGATAACCACGGGGGTTTTGACACAATCTGAGTAAACCGGTATAATTATATAGATTGCTCAGATATGGTGTCAAAACACTGTGATAATTAGAACTTGACCTGGACATTTTGGTGGTATAAATTTCAGTAGCAGAGATAGATTAACGGAAACTGAATTTTGACGGAATGAGGGATTATAGCACGGCAATAGGTAACACTAGGTTTGCATGTCTCGGTCATTTCCTGACGGAGGCATGGAAATATTCAATTTTAGGTTCCAACATGTACTTGTAATTTGCTTGTTTCCATCAAAATTATACGCTTGCGGTTAGATTTTGTTTAGGTTGGAATAACACATATGCTGGTGTTAGATGTGCTCACGTTTACAAGAATTTTTAGATTAGTAGTTAAAACTAAGTTTATGTTTTTTATAAGTAAAATTAATCCACGATGAAATGTAATTCAATGCATTTTCTTGATCTATCAATTAAGTCTTAAAAAAGTGGGGGAAATTTGTATAGAGCTATAGACCTATACGGGGTGGTGTGATTTGAAAAGTGCAGAATTGTATCAACTTCCTAAGCAAATTACTCATCCTTCTGTGCATGATTGAAAAGTTATCATTTATTTTACTCGTGATTTAGTTCATAATTTTGACACTGTAAATTCTGTGTTCATAACTATACGGTGTACGGTCTACACGTTCCTTTAGATTCTTTATCTTAACAACAACACACTTCCACCTGTCTGAATAATTGATATGGATGAAAATACAATATAATACTTTGAAATTGAAAACTTTCAAATTTACTTTATGAATAAAAAAAAAAATGCAGTTTTATTAGAAAGTAATCCGGGGAAAAAGATCATCAGTCGACACGATAACCGACTAAGCGATGCAGCAAGGCAATCACATTTAAAAGGAATATACACAAGTGTTGCTGATATTTAATGTTTTACAGAAAGTTATCTTCCTTAAAACTCTTTTTATATCGGGCTCAAAAGACAAAAATGATCGCGATCACAAGAACGTTTATTATCTAGCAAAATTAGAATATAAAATACAAGAGGAAGTTAGAGACAAGTCATATGATAAAACCCTGAGTGACAGAAGAATTTGTAGGGGTAAAACAACACTTCCAGGCAAATATGGCCAACATTTCAAATTTAGGAAGTGTCATTAGTAATATTGATGACATTGAGAAAGGTAAAATTTAACCTTGTCATCAGCTGTCTAAATATTGAAGCTCATTTTAAAAAATATAGTGACAGACTTAGTCAGTTGGTGACTGATATTTCAGCGAGTTATATTTAAGATTTTATATATATATATATATATATATATATATATATATATATATACTTACATTATGCCTAGTATTGAAATGAACTTCATCCTGGATTAAATTTAAAGATAAGAAACAGTGACTGGTACACAGCAACTTGCATCTGATCAAATCCCAACTTTTGTAAAAAAAAAAAAAAAAAAAAAAAAAAAAAACAACCCAACTTTCTTCTCTTTTAACAAAACCAATATAAATAATATATCTTTAAGGCGTGACCATGTTTGAGGGCGAAGCAAAAAGTATTGGAATTAGTACCTATAGCCAAAACAGGACAAAAAACAACCCGAAGTTAGCACGCGGACAGAACTCTATCCAAACATCCTAATTTTGGGATTTTGACAATTTGATCCACCTATCGATTGTATATTGTTTAACATCCCTCTTGAGAATATTTCGCTCATATGGAGATGTCACCACTGCAGGTGAAGGGCTGCAAAATTTAGGCCTATGCTAGGCACTTATGGCCATTTAGCAGGGAGGGATCTTTATCGTGCCACACCTGCTGTAACACGGGACCTCGTTTTTTTGTGGTGTCATCCGAAGGACCGCCCCATTTAGTCACCTCTTACGACAAGCAAGGGGTACTGAGGACCTATTATAACCCGGATCCCCAAGGGATCCTATTGAACGCGGGAAATATTTATAACGCAATTGATGTAAACAGTGCATTGTGACGTCATATTCAGCGTCGATATTATCAAATTTACAAACATAGGAGACATGGTGCGATTGCGTTAATCGAGGAGTGATTATATATGATTAAAAAATTATGATTTGCATGTTTTTACGCATTTTATGTAACATCTCAGAATGATGTGAACTAGGGTAGATGAGATACAAAATGGAGAAATACATGTCCGCAAGCTCGTATTCGGATCGACCCCCATTTGGACCAAAAATTTTAAGTTCCATAGGTATGGTTTAACTTTTCATTAGTTTTCTATATTTCCCTTTTAAACATGTATATATGTGTTATCTATAGGGAGAGCTCCGCTCTCACGGCCTTTTGGGACGTGAGAGGGCTTTGCCCTCTGTTAATTACATGCAACAAGTAAGTGAACAGTAGATTGTTTAATGTTACATTGGCAGCAGGCAATGCCAAAACTTGCTGTCAGAGCTAGTATACGTATATTTATGTATTTCAGTAAAATTTCTGTGAAAATTATGCAAGGAAAAAATAAATTCATACACCAGACTCAGTGATGTAAAAAGGAATAACAGGCATACTCAGTTGAACATATATATATATCCATTAAATCTAGGTTACCAAACTTGTCAGGATTCAGGAAGAATTGATAAGTTTTTGAGATAGTGGTATACCCAGGCAATAAGAAAAGTTAGAACTCGAATTTATTGACGGTGTTAGTTTTTTCTGATGAAGTTAATGGTTTATATACTATATTATGTCTAGGCACTAAAACATTTAAATTCCACAATTTTATTATTCTTTACTGACACATTCAACCAGTCATGATAGCCTTCTTGTTTGAGTACTTGCTTAACAACCAGGAGGCCTGCAAATTGGTTTGATAATTGATCCCAGTGCCACATCAAACCTGCACCACATTTAACATGACTGTTCTACTTCACCAAGCACCCAGCATTAGAAGTGAAAGAGGTCCTTTGAATATGTCCTAGACAGAAGTCCTATGTTACTGCATTTGTTGGCTTGATAAAGAATCCTCATTGCTATGACCTTGACCTCCATGCATAGGTCAAAACTTGTAGTAATTTGCATACATGAATGAGATATTCTCTAATGGGATGTAAATCAGCAAAAATAACAGACAAACAATCATTGATAGTCATCATGGTCATTCAAACTTGCTGTGTGAGTGATGTGCAGCACATTAAACCGTGCTCACTTTTACATATAGAGATACCTGATAAAAATGTTTACAGTAAAACACGGTTACAGTGAACCTCCAGGGTCAGAAAAAAAACAATTCATTATAACCAAACCTCATAATACAGTGAAACACAGTTACAGTGAACCTTTAGGGTAAAAAAACAACAACATTTGTTATATCCAAACTTTTGTTATGTAGAACAAAATTTTTGTTATTTTACTCTCTTAGGGGAATAAATACCACTTCACAATAATTGTGAATTCATTATATAGTGTATTCATTATAAGGGTGATTAAAATCAGATCCTTTGATCCGCTACACAAGGATCTGAAGAAACCCCATGGAGGGTCATTTCCTGGTGACCTTTGTTATGTGATTAAATTAGCCAATGGCAATGCATAATTTGCACTGTCTTGAAATGTGACCGAGTACATGTTTGAGTATTTTTGGAGCTTTACAGTGATAAACACGGAGTTGGTACATAACATGGTGATGCCCATGTCGACCATGTTTACAACTGTAACTGGGATACTGGAGATGCGTGTCACCTGATCTTTCAACAAGTGGACAAAATGCGATAATTTTCTCCCCCATATCAGCATGATATAAAATTCTTTTTTACAGAAATTAAGATTTTGTAAAGTATTGACTTTCCATAGTATGTCAGAAGTACAGCTATGCAGTCTTTTCTTTGTAGCAATGCATTTAATTCCATTTTTAACTCTTTGATATTAAAGAAAGACAGGATAGTTTGAACTGCCACTTTCAACTTCAACATCCATCTTCCCTGAACAGCCAAATAGTGCAAGATGTCTGAATGGTCAGATCTGTCATGAATATTTTAAAAAACAGAAAGGTCCCCAGGAGATGACCCTGTATGGGGTTCCTTCAGACCCTTTTGTAGGGATCTACAAGAGTGGATGAAAAGATATGATTTTAATCAGATTGGTTTTACTGTATATATCTGTGGAATTGCTTGTTGTTTAACAGATTAACTTGGCAATCTAATTAAAATCAGACCTTCTCTAACCGTTACACTGGAGAAGGCAGTGTAACAGTTAGAGAAGGTCTGATTTTAATTAGATTGATTAACATGGTAGCTTTGTAGTGTATATCTGGATGAAGGAGTGATGTTTTGAAAGAGTGTATGGAAAGCAAGATTGCTTGTATGTACAAAACATTATTATGATATATTGGTAATCTGTTATATTTCAGACATGGGGTTACCGATTGGTATGTCAAGACATAATTTTCAAGTTCAGTTTCTCTTTAATTAACACTTAATTGACAATGTATGAAAATCAATCATGGATTTGATACTGTTCTTTGAAAATTTTCTTTCAAGCATGTTTTTGTATTTTTATCAGTTTTATCAAACTGCATGTTACACTATACAAGCTGCTTTTTAATTTATTGTATTTCTCCAAAAGTCTTAAACTTAAAGTGGTCAATGAAAGTGTACAGTTTACACTGCATAATGCTTCAAGCATGCTGGTTTCTGCCCTTTTTCTGAGCTATTCTCGAACAGACTTTGAACTGAATTTTGGGAAATTACTGATGAAGCCCAAGTAAGGAAGATAAATTTTAAAGCAATTCATTTATTGTGTATTGGTCTTTTCATACCAGTAGACAATTACTAATTAAATGCAATATTTTCTTATTTGATTAATTAGCACAACAATGACCTTATAAGCAGAAAAAAAGAAAATCAAATTCCCAGTATTCAGTTTTTCTTTTATTTACTGCATTTTAATTTTTTTAGCAGATCAGGCACTGTTTAGTTGTAGATCTGACTGTGCACGTTATAATTTATAATAAAGCTGAAGCAATCAAACTGTCAGTTGGAAACATACAAATCAGGAGTGAAAAACATGGTCTTTACCATGGCAGTTATTAGTCCATGCATGTACAACAAAAAGGTTCTAAAAATGACAAAAATAGCTCCTTACTCAAAATCACATTTCTTATCGATGAAAAAAGTGCACATATTGCTTCATATTTACTTGAGCCATTTCGGTCATATTTTCGGTGTATTGCAAAATCCTGGTTCTTGCTAATTATGATTATATAGTAAGGAAGATGTTGTGTGACAATTTGCTTGTCTTGTGCTGTCAAGGGTGTTCATATTTGATATTCTACAATTACATGTATAAATTAGTTCAGAAGATTTAGTTAATTAGTACCATGCAACCAGTGATATTCCTATTTGATATTCTATGAGTGACTAATTATTTCTATAGATTGGTCTAGTATGTAGATTATAGTTATACCAAGGAATCCATTCAGACAGATAATACCAAGATGTTATCTTTGTGAACCAAGTGTCCAACTTACTGGTCACCCTCCAGGGTAATAAATCAAACACATGGTAACCCTGGCTCATGATGAAAATGCAACTTAATTGTACACTTATGATACATTTATACATTTGCAGTTTACTTACTTGAACATGTTGAAAGTGAAATATTCTTGTATATATCCGAAATATTCTTGTATATCTTGGGGCAATATGAATTAGGCAGTGTTGCATCAATCTGAAAACACTGCTCCAGGCTCGCGGTAAAGGCAGGGGTATGGTTAGATCAGGTATGTTTTAGTAGTGTGACAGTCGCAGGTAGACATACCTATTTTGGACAGCGACTTAATGGACAGAGTAACAGATGGTGTAGTGACATCTCTTCTCAGGAAGTGATCGTGTTCTAATCAGGGACTTACACGGAGCAGAAGTGAATTGTGTTTAACATTAAAGGAACAACTGGATCAGAAATTATATACTGAGACACAGGAAAGGTGTGGCCTGAACGCTTGTAATTTATCTGCAATCGACGGGCTTGTGAAAGTGACTAAAGGAGCAAATTTTTATTAATACATTTTTGGGGTTTTTATTTTGGCCTTTTATTCACCGTAATTTGGGCACCAACTTCTGCTTTGAGATTATATCTGTAATTGTGATGTTTTGAGTGAATTGGAATATTTAACAAAGTAATCTAGGAATCTGATGTATTTTATGATAATATATCTGTGCCACTCTGAAGAACTATATAGCTGGTGCACCCCTAGATTACTGATCATACATGCTGTAAGAATTAGCTTCAAGTGAAAGTAAGTGATTTAGGATGAGGCGAACCAGTTCATACGCTGTGGCTGAGAAAAAAATTGACAATGAAAGTGATGTACCATCTGACGCCACTCTTAAAAGATTCCGATGTTTACGTGTCTCGGGGAAACAAAGGGCAGAGAACTCTGAGCAAGATGAGGTGGATGAACATGAGAGTGAAGATGCACCAGCGGAACTGGTGTCGGATCTCTCACAACGGAAGAACACACAAGTAGATAAAGACAGTGCACAAAGAAGAGCTCTCTACTCCCGGCGCTTCTCCGAGCCTGGAAAAGTCCTCATGTCCACCGGTCAAACCGGCCAGCGTTTCCATCGCAGCCAGAGCCAGGTGGACCAGACAATGCTAAACAAACAGATATTGCATGATAGAGGTGGTACAATAATCCCCGAGTTATATGTACAACTTGGATAGTTCTAAACAAGCACATATTGTATCATAGAGGTGGTACAATAATCCCCGAGTTATATGTACAACTTAGATAGTTCTAAACAAGCACATATTGCATGATAGAGGTGGTAAAATAACCCCCGAGTTATATGTACAACTTAGATAGTTCTAAACAAACACATATTGTATCATATAGGTGGTAAAATAATCCCCGAGTTTTATGTACAACTTAGATAGTTCTAAACAAGCACATATTGCATCATATAGGTGGTAAAATAATCCCCGAGTTATATGTACAACTTAGATAATTCTGAACAGAAGGTTGTGTATTGCAATATTTGTGTGTCAGATGAATTCTTACTACCACAGGGTTCTGACACAATCTGGGCAAACTGGTATGCGTAGTATAATAGGAGACTATTATACTGTACAAAGTAGAGAGATATACCAGTTTGCTCAGATTGTGTCAAAACCCTGTGCTTGCTATAAATAACCATTGGGAAATGTAATTGCAGTTTGATGTCTCTTGAGGTACATCTATATTGAAAGATGTATATGTACATGTGCCCTTGTGATGTTTACACGAAAGTTAAGGACCACCATCACTGTCAAATGTATGCAGTCAATATTGTAAAATTTCTGAAATCCTATGCAAAGATCTGCAAAATTATAAAAATCAAGATTTTTAAAAGGAAAAGAAATCTCACAAATCTATATGGACAGTATCTGCTGATTTTGGTTGGTCGGTAACGTTTTGTCCAAATGTACTCTGTACTTTGAAACATGAGATTAAGTTCTCTTCATGAGAACTTTACTCTGCATGAATTCAAGTTCACAATGAGATAAAAAAAATCCTCATGTTTGGAGTTTTCGTTATTTTACATCTGTTGTGCCATATACATGTATATGCTGAGAAATTAATCAAATTTTAGATGACAGTGATGTTATATGGGGGCATCAGAGAAATTTTTAAGATCCTGGTTTCGTAGAATTCTCCATGTTTTTGTGCTTGTCAGTCAACAAGAACCATGGAATTGTCATGGATACTTCTTCATGTTATTGGTCAGATTAGCAAATGTGATATCAATGTTACTGTTTATATGACATTACATTGTGACCATGGTTACTGCATAGTATTTTTAAATGAAACTCGGCATGTTTTTTTATTAATATAAAATAAGTTGGAATGTAAATATATGACAAATTTTGACAAAGATAAATTCAACAATTAGGCTATACTGGAGAAATAACGCCTCACAAAATATAAGTGATCATGAATGACAGATAAATGATGCGCGCTTGTGTAACAGATCCACAGAAATTTGATAAAATTGAATAAAACATCGTGTAGTATGATGTACGTGCATTCACCTTTAAAGATTTAGAAGATCTAGCAGGACCAGGAATGTTGAGGTTGTATTTATTATCAGGGTCTATTTTCATACCCCCCCCCCCCCCCCCCCCCCCCCCATAATACAAGCAATCTAGAAATCCATGATATATTAAAACAGCATAGATTTTTAACTGACATAACAGTCTCCTGATAGATGTACATATTTCAATACAAAGTATTTGTACCGGTTATGAAAATTAAAGAAATGGATCAAATGAAATGTGAAGATTTCACCAGTGTAGGATAACCTGGTAAAAATTGATATTAAACTGTTTGACCTGTATAGATGAGACTGTTTGTTCTACATGTAGTGAGGACTGTGATATTAAACTGTTTGACCTGTATAGATGAGACTGTTCTACATGTAGTGAGGACTGTGATATTAAACTGTTTGACCTGTATAGATGAGACTGTTTGTTCTACATGTAGTGAGGACTGAGTTGTACTCTTGTCCTTGTTAGTGTGATTAGTACTACAGTGTGATTAGTACTATTAGAGTATATACTTACTGAATCCGTTAAAACTGCATTGGCTGTGTTGTCAGAGGACATCTGCTTGTTTGTGACAGGTTACAAAGTGTGCAGAGTCCCTGCAGACATCCAAATATTGATCCCTAAACATGTTAAATTCTTCTCATTCAGAGTGATCAGTTTACACAAGTAACAGGTTGTTGAACTGCGGGCTCTCTGTAACACAAGTGTCTCTCTGATGTAAGACAGAGGAATTTTAACAAATTTATATGATTATTGAAAGGTTTTTGAAATTACACAGATGGCCTCGAGACGTGTAAAAGCCAAAGGTATAGAAAATGATAGAAATGTATAGAATGGAGGTTTTGATATCTCAACATTTCTTGTATTAAAGTAAAACTTTGTGTTTGAACTATGATGTAGTGGTAATGAACTGTGGTGTATTTACAGGTGCCCAGGTGGCCACCAGTTTACTGCAGCAGAGAGCCAATGATGTGAGAGCAAACCGGGTCAACTGGCAAAGCTATGTTCAGTAAGTGGCAACTTCATAAAAACAAGACATTTCTAAACCTTAGATAGAAGGCATGATGGGTGTATGATCTACCAGAAGAATGGTATAACATCCTTAATAGATAAAGGCATGATGGGTGTATGATCTACCAGAAGAATGGTATAACATCCTTAGATAGAAGGCATGATGGGTGTATGATCTACCAGAAGAATGGTATAACATCCTTAGATAGAAGGCATGATGGGTGTATGATCTACCATATGAATAGTATAAAAATCCTTGAGGGGAAGAAACAAAAGCTATGATACAAATGTAAGATCAGAAACACAACAGAATAGTCTGAGAAATAAAACTTCTGCTTCATACTTAGATATTTTATTGAAAGTAGATATTAACAGCAAACTAAAAACTCAACTTTATGACAAACAGGATGATTTCAGCTTCTCCATTGTCAACTTCCTATATTCATGTAGCAATATTCCATTATTACCTGCATATGGTGTGTTTATATCTCTACTGATTCGATATATGCAAGAGATTGTTTTGAAATCGAAGCAGGCTACTGACAAACAAGTTAATGGGGCAGGGGTTTCAAATCAGCATTTTGCAAATTCTATGGTCATTATAACAATCTAGTTTGCCAATACAACCTATCATTGGGTCAAAAGCTGTCTGAATAATGTTTCATAACGATAGTTAGGCCATTCTTGGCACACTGATTTTAACTATGGATAACTCAGTTCACCTGATCAAGATATAGGGCTCACGGCGGGTGTGACTGGTCAACATGGGATGCTTACTCCAACTAGGCACCTGATCTCACTCCTGATGTGTCCAGGGTTCCATGTTTGCCCAACTCTCTATTTCGTCATGCTTACAGGAGTTATGAGATTGATCACTGTTCGTTATCTTCACCGTTCATATGAAAGCCTTGGGGAAAAAAATAGGATGTACATACATTGTTTTGTACAGCTTTTCCTGAGACCTTGTTATCTAAACTAGTAAAAACAAATGCTGTGTCATTCTGTCGCTTGCTCCATTTCAACCATGCATAAATCCGATTTTGTTTGACATGTAACTGATTTCAGTGCTGCTGTAATAGCTGATTTTTGTTTGTGATGTAACTGATTTCTGTGGTCGTGTAATAGCTGATTTTTGTTTGTGATGTAACTGATTTCTGTGGTCGTGTAATAGCTGATTTTTGTTTGTGATGTAACTGATTTCAGTGCTGCTGTAATAGCTGATTTTTGTTTGTGATGTAACTGATTTCTGTGGTCGTGTAATAGCTGATTTTTGTTTGTGATGTAACTGATTTCTGTGGTCGTGTAATAGCTGATTTTTGTTTGTGATGTAACTGATTTCTGTGGTCGTGTAATAGCTGATTTTTGTTTGTGATGTAACTGATTTCTGTGGTCGTGTAATAGCTGATTTTTGTTTGTGATGTAACTGATTTCTGTGGTCGTGTAATAGCTGATTTTTGTTTGTGATGTAACTGATTTCTGTGGTCGTGTAATAGCTGATTTTTGTTTGTGATGTAACTGATTTCTGTGGTCGTGTAATAGCTGATTTTTGTTTGTGATGTAACTGATTTCTGTGGTCGTGTAATAGCTGATTTTTGTTTGTGATGTAACTGATTTCTGTGGTCGAGTAATAGCTGATTTTCGTTTGACAGGGGACAGATGATTTCCCAGGAGGACTACAATTTCATTTACCAGTTTGACAATGCCAACAATGAGACAAAATCTGCCATGTTGAGGGAGGCTGGCCCGCAGGTAATCAGAGTTATACCCCTTTGTTTCTTAAATCTAAGTTTCAACTCGCTATATTGTTTTGCATATGATACATTCTTATGGGAACATGTCATATAAGCCAGCTGTAACACTTAAGTCATTGTGGAATTCATAAGAATGGCTAATTTCTTTCTAATATTGCTAGATAATGAGAGTTATTTTCCTCTCGTACGCTGTTATGAGCTCAAAGTATTCTGTAATCATAAGTTTCATTTTTTAAGGGAGCTATTATCTTCGTTAGTCAAGGATGATGATGATACACGATATTCACTGTGTATCATCACCCTTGGCTAGTAAAGATTAGGAGCTGTATCATACATTTATTTTACTTTTATGGAATTGGCTGGTAAGGTGTTACAGGATCTCACTCATTCGAGTAATCAGATATTGAGAGTTATGAACCTGGTATGTTGTAGTTTGCGAGGACGTTCTTTAATCTGATGAGTCAGATAGCTAAAGACCAGACTCTACAGTATATTCTGACTATGCTGGACGATGTGTTACAGGTATGTTGTCGTATAATGTCAATTTCAAGCTTTGTTTTCTGTAGGTGGGAAGTTCCAACTCAACTTTTGTATATTTCTAGTTGAATAATTCTAGATATTTAGTCATCCAGACTCTCAATATAGAAAATAAATTATAGGTAACAAAATCACCACTTTAAGATTCTATGAGACCGGTGAAGTGAATTATTTTTATTCTGCAGATAATAGAAATTGGTGTAAATCACTGTTTTACTTGCAAAATGGCTTGTACCTTTGTGCAAATTTTTTTGGACGTTTCTCTGCAGGAAAATTTTATTGCTATTCTGCAAATGCTACACTGTATATAATGCAAAAATCACCTTGCGGAAATGTATACAGTATTATAGCTGATTATCTTGCATTGTAGGAGGACAAAGCCCGAGTAGAAATCCTGAAGGAGTATGCCAAACAAATGAAGGAATCAGTATGGACGCCATTTATACATCTCCTGAACAGAAACGACAGATTTATCGTGAACCAGGTACACCTGAAATATTAGAACCAGAGATTTATCGTGAACCAGGTACAGCTGAAATATTAGAACCAGAGATTTATCGTGAATCAGGTACAGCTGGAATATTAGAACCAGAGATTTATTATGAATCAGGTACAGCTGGAATATTAGAACCAGAGATTTATCGTGAATCAGGTACAGCTGGAATATTAGAACCAGAGATTTATTATGAATCAGGTACAGCTGGAATATTAGAACCAGAGATTTATCGTGAATCAGGTACAGCTGGGATATTAGAACCAGAGATTTATCGTGAATCAGGTACAGCTGGAATATTAGAACCAGAGATTTATCGTGAATCGGGTACAACTGGAATATGAAAACTTGAGATTTATGGATTTTATAGTATGCCATTATAAATGATCATGTCACTTGTTAGTTCCTGTATATTGAATGATCATCAAAGGCTATATATAGAGTAAGTTTACTGTGTCGAAATAGACTACAACTTTATCATAGAAATTAAAAATATCTCCAGGTCGTTTCCTGGGATCGAACTCCAGATTTGTAGGTCTGAAGGAAGCTGTGAAATCATGTGAGCTCCACAGGCCCTTGAGCATTGAAGAGTTAAATAGTTATACGAGACACATTATTAAAAGTGAAGTAGCAATTAAGCCTTTAACATGAAAAACTGAGTATGGTAATACTGTATAGGTGAGAATTTAATTTTGGCATAATTAGCAACAGTGTTGAGGTGGCTAAAATTGAATATCGCCAATATCCATTCCATATTGGAGGTAATACCTTTCTTTCTTGGAATTATAAAGTCGCTAGAGTTAGCTATCACTAAATATGTATTCTCATAACTCATGGACAAATCGCTAAATTTGTGTCTCGCTAAAAATACCACTTACATGTATATGGTATACACTCAATATGATCAAGTGAAAAATTCTCGACAGGATGCAAAAGTAATCAACCAATCAATCTAGAGGAGAAATCTTTGTTTACTTCTGTTGTGTTACTTAGAAAAAACCCATTAGAATAACCAATAACTTTCTAGTGAACATTTAAAATCTTTTTAATTTTACACTGACACTAAGGGTATCGCTAAGTGTCGATCACTTTAGGCACAGAAAAAGGATATTTAATGATGTGATTATTTTGTGAGAATCCATTTTACTCTCTGCAATCCCCAATACTTTTATATTTGACAAAAATAAACATATCCCATTTGGTAATTTGGTAAAATGCCAGTACTTGTTGCATTTGGCTCATTGGTCCAAAAACGTCTTCCAAATGTATTAGTATTTAAAAGTCCTTTGATTATGTTGAAGACTGCAGAATTTTATAATAGATGTTATCATTTTTTTTTTGCAGACCAGTAGAATCATTGCTAAGATTGCCTGTTGGGGTAAAGAATTGATGGGGTTGGATGACTTAAAGTTTTATATGGACTGGCTAAAAAATCAGCTCAGGCTTCCGGTAAGTTCTGTTGTTAAAACTAATGATATACAATTACTATGAAAATAGTCACTGTTTGAAAACACGATACAATGGATTGTAATTGTACATGTTTATGTAGATCTCTTTTGAAATATCCAGTGTAAATACATTTGCAAAGATGAATTTGCGTGTTACAAACAATAGAAATTGTCCTCAAATGATTTTTGTATCTGTTAACCCAGTTAATGTGTTTTGCAAGTGTTATAAAAAGGACTGATATAGACAGTGAGTGAATAATATAGGGTTATTGAACTTATATTGGTGAATATTGTCACGAGTTGGCTGTAAAATTGCACGAGCTTGTGAGTGCATTTTTACAGCCAACGAGTGCCAATATTCACCTATATAAGTTCAATAACCCTTTTATGATATAGCTAAAGTATGTACATGTAGTTGTTAAATTATATCCCTTTTCATTCAAAATACTCCAAAAGAGACGAGAATTCATCAATATTGGCATCTAAGGTGAAAGTGTGCATTTCTTAACTGTTCAATATTAAACCCGTCATTGATGCATGAAGCAAACTGATTTTGTGAATGGGGACATCATGATTTATGTACAGTAAAACATTTTGTTTAAGTAAATAAAATGAATATTAAATAACAGCTCTGTCAGATTCGGAGGACCGTCGTCTGCCATTTTGGCTTGTTTATTTCGTTACAGTAAGGTCAATATTGAACGCTCATACTCGGATTGTTTCGGGCGCACACAATTTACGCAATGCAAAATTAGCGTTCAATAAATTCTCAGGATATTGAACGCTAACATTCTCTAGATTTTACGCAGATTTTATAATAGACTATTTATTAGCTATATAATAATACGGATAATTGCATTTCATGACAATGGTGTGTACATGTATAAAGTAACTATGTAGACGTCGCGTTTCAGGGTAATGAATACATACAGACTGCAGCTCGCTGTCTTCAAATGATGCTACGAATCGAGAAATACCGACAGGTGTTTGTGGACGTTGATGGAATAGCTACGTAAGTTTGTAGATACCTTATGATTGGACATTTATCATTCTCGTACATTACTATGAATTAATTTCAATACTAGCATGGTAAATACCTATATCACAATGTTGAAATAAATACTGATACACTAAATTGACCACATCTGCCATGATGAACCGAGGTAATAAGAATTGGTACTTGTAGGATTGTATGATAACCTTATTGTTCTGACCTCTTTGCACTTGTAGGATTGTATGATGACCTTATTGTTCTGACCTCTTTGTACTTGAAGGATTGTATGATGACCTTATTGTTCTGACCTCTTTGTACTTGAAGGATTGTATGATAACCTTATTGTTCTGACCTCTTTGTACTTGTAGGATTGTATGATGACCTTATTGTTCTGACCTCTTTGTACTTGTAGGATTTTATGATAACCTTATTGTTCTGACCTCTTTGTACTTGTAGGATTTTATGATAACCTTATTGTTCTGACCTCTTTGTACTTGTAGGATTGTATGATAACCTTATTGTTCTGACCTCTTTGTACTTGTAGGATTTTATGATAACCTTATTGTTCTGACCTCTTTGTACTTGTAGGATTGTATGATAACCTTATTGTTCTGACCTCTTTGTACTTGTAGGATTTTATGATAACCTTATTGTTCTGACCTCTTTGTACTTGTAGGTTGTATGATAACCTTATTGTTCTGACCTCTTTGTACTTGTAGGATTGTGTCTGTGTTGTTGGGAAGCAAGGTTGGGTTTCAGATCCAGTATCAGCTGATTTTTTGTTTGTGGTGTCTCAGCTTCAGCACTCATATAGCAGAGAGAATGAGCAAGTAAGTGTCACAGAGACAGATCGCATAAATATGTCTTACGAGGATTGTGTTATGGAACAGTATAAATCCTTTTTCATTTTCTTTTACTTATTTGAACCAAGGCAGTACATGTATGTGTTTATTTATGTGCTTCGCAAAAGTTTTTTTTACAGTTTTGATTTCTGATTTCTGTAGAATGACTGACTTGACCATAAAATATTCCATATTCCAAAAGTGGTCTGACATTAATGTTGCATGTCCTCAGTCCATAGGTTCTGGTGGGCTGGGACAAATTCCAAGTTCTACAGAACAGCTGCATGCCTGTGGCATATGCCTATTTTAAAAGAAGCTCATATTCTCTTCAGTTGGCAACAAACAAATTATGGTACTTCTGCCAGTGATCAGAAATGCCAACGGTGATTCTGATTGGCTGAGCTATTTCTGGAGAACTACATGTATAACTGCTTTACTCGTTGTCATCAAACTTTTTACAAAGGTTCCTCCATCTTCACTAGCCAAGGGTGACAACACACCATGTTTATTTCTGACAAACACTATCGTCACCCTTGGCTAGCGAAGATGACGTTTCTGTACAGTGGTCCTAGAGATGTTCTGCCATTATTTTGAAGAGGATTGCTGTTTTTTCTTCATCACTGAGCTATTTTTGAGTTACGATTGTTCTATAACTAAATGTTAGGTCACAAAGCTTTGCACAGATATTACTTTGATTCTAGTTCGGGTTATTCTCATTTGAGATTAGCTTTCTTAATTTGTTGACTCGTCCATTTACAGCGAAAATGCTAAATCTGTGAATGAGATAAACAAGCTAATGGATGCAGAATAGAGATTCATGAAAGTTTTGTGATCCATGAACCTTTTTTTTTCATTGCAGGTATTATTATCTATATATGGCTGATATACCCAAAATATTTCAATGCAATTTTAATTTTTCAGAGATAAAATAATTCCAGTGTTGTCAGACATTCTGAGTGAGTCTGTGAAGGAAAAAGTATCTAGAATTATCCTGGCCACATTTAGGGTATGTAAGATTATTCTCTTATGAGAGGAAAATAAAAAAAACTTTGTTCAATATAATGAAGTCTGCTTATAACAAATTGTTTATCACTGCCCTAGAGATTCGCTATACGATGTAATTGTGTTTTACGGTATTAAACAATGATATGACGGCAAGCAATTATCTCACGTTAAAGATTCTTTTCTTCATAGAACTTGTTAGAAAAGCCTGAGGAAAGAGATTTGGTCCATGAACATGCTGTGGCAATGGTGCAATGTAAGGTTCTGAAACAGCTTGAACTGCTGGAATCCAGGAAGTTTGATGATCCCGACATCGTGGATGACTTAGAATACCTTAATGAGAAACTACAAGAGTCTGTCCAGGATCTCAGGTAACAGGGGCTGTAAAACGCTGGACATTCCTTAAAGGGACTGGTTCACGATTTTTAATAAAAATATTTTTCATTTTTGATGTTAAACATTAGAAATATAACTCATTTAATGTTAACAGCCAAAAATTTTGACCTTCAGAATGCAAGAATGAAAGCAATATTTCAGCCTTAAATATGTGTTATGTAAACAAAGACTCGAGTCTTTTTATGTAAACAAACAAACAAGTGAAATATTGATTTTGTAATATAATGAATCTTAATTTTGCATAGTCACAAATTTTAACTTTTAGATGACACATTTCACCCTAAAAATGCTTGAAATATGAAAAATATAATAATACTTAGATCGATATCCATTTCTTTTGAAAATTTCGTAAACAATAGCATACCGCAATTTTTGTTTACAAAACAAAGAATAAACTCTCTAAAATGAGCCTCTGTGATGATGTATAACCTTAATTTTCATGTGAAATCTTTCAAACACATTAGACAGTAGATTTTGATCATTAAAAGTGAAAAACAAAATTTTGGGTAAAATCGTGAATCAGTCCCTTTAACGTTGTAAACATTAAAGATACAAGATACCAGGGAGATATTTGATATAAAAGTTCGTAAAACTATTCGTAAATGTTTTGATATTGCTAAAATCCAATATTTACCACAAAAAATTCCCATGAAACCACGTTTACTTTTGCATTATTTACAAAACTTTACTTGAAATTTCAATGGAAAAACATTACCCCAAAATTTAAATCCTTCAAAACCATCTTTTTATTGGTGTATTTCATGTAATAATGAGTATCTTGTGACGTTAAACTGGCATTTAGTAGATTAGGCAAACATACACCGACTATCACAATCACTCTCAGTTACATGTTGTCAACCCCCTTCTCCCCATTACCCCCCCCCCCCCCCATCTCCCCCTCCTCATCCCCCCAAACCAATGTAAGATAACAAAGAGGTCAATGTTTTCCAAAACCAACACATGAAATAAATTTAGTGCAATGCATTTTCTAATAAGATTTGCTGGACAGTTTATTTTTCATAGAGGATTGTAACTTTCATTCCAGTCTGTATTGTTTAATGTGTGTGTGCTTTCCTTGCAGCTCCTTTGATGAATACACATCAGAGATCAAATCAGGGAGGTTGGAGTGGAGCCCAGTTCACAAGAATGAGAAGTTCTGGCGGGAAAATGCAATCAGACTCAATGAGAATAACTACTCCCTCCTTAAGTAAGACTATTAAGCTACTTCATTACATGCAGCAGTGTAACATATGAGAAGCAAGTTATCAATATCTTCTGTACATGCATCAGCCGTGTTATAAAAGTTTAAAAATCACATGCAGGAAGTGTTCCTGAGACATGCTTACTACTTATTGAATACTTAACATTGCAGACCAGTTACATGTACATTGTGCTGTGTAAATTTTGATTCTGTCGTGATTATTGTTTATTACAAACAACGTTCACATTGGTAATTTAGGTTTGTTCAGGTTACAGTATTAATGTATGTGTTAATGAATAAAATCTTCGAATGTTTCCGCATTGGGAATTGTGTGTGTCAGAATTGTATATCTAAATGCAAATACTGTGGTATGTGTATAAATTATCTGTCATGTTTTACTCTGCAGGATGTTGGTTAGACTTTTAGAAAGTAGTAAAGATCCCTTGATCCTGTCTGTTGCTGCTCATGACCTTGGAGAGTACGTCAGGCATTATCCACGGGGAAAAGTGTAAGTATGTCCGTCATTATCCACGGGGAAATTTAAGTATGTCAGTCATTATCCACGGGGAAAAGTGTAAATATGTCAGTCATTATCCACAGGGAAAAGTGTAAGTATGTCAGGCATTATCCACAGGGAAAAGTGTAAGTACGTCAGCCATTATCCACGGGGAAAAGTGTAAGTACGTCAGCCATTATCCACAGGGAAAAGTGTAAGTATGTCAGGCATTATCCACAGGGAAAAGTGTAAGTATGTCAGACATTATCCACAGGGAAAAGTGTAAGTATGTCAGCCATTATCCACAGGGAAAAGTGTAAGTATGTCAGGCATTATCCACAGGGAAAAGTGTAAGTATGTCAGACATTATCCACGGGGGAATTAAAGTATGTCAGTCATTATCCACAGGGAAAAGTGTAAGTATGTCAGACATTATCCACAGGGAAAAGTGTAAGTATGTCAGCCATTATCCACAGGGAAAAGTGTAAGTATGTCAGGCATTATCCACAGGGAAAAGTGTAAGTATGTCAGGCATTATCCACGGGGGAATTAAAGTATGTCAGTCATTATCCACGGGGAAGTGTAAGTATGTCAGTCATTATCCACAGGGGAAAGTGTAAGTAATGTTAATGGGTGTAAATATTGAAATGAGCTGTATTTATGACCATCATTGAAAGGTTTATGTGAACATTACATAGGTGTTGTCATCAATACGTGTATACTGTAATTCACCACTTATTGTCTGCAAGATTTCGCACTGGAGTTATTGTTAATATAAGTCATCTAATTATACTGTATATGCCAACCATAAACTGACATTGTCATGTTTACTTCAGTGTGATAGAACAGCTGGGGGGTAAACAGATGGTGATGCAGTACTTGTCTCATGAGGATCCCAATGTCAGATTCGAGGCCCTCATCGCTGTCCAAAAATTGATGGTCCATAACTGGTAAAGCAGACTTTAAATTTCTTCTAAATGAAGCAAGATTGATGTCAACTCATACATATACCTACTTGTTCTGCCATATATTAAAGATTCCATGCTTATCCACTGTATGGGACAACAAAATTCAAAATCATAAACCCAGAGCAAAGGGTGGCTGCAATACTTATGAATTGAAGAAAATCTTATCAAGATCATTTTGTCTACAATCTGTCCAACCTCCTAGCATTTTTACAGGTTCCTGTTTTGTTACTTGACACTCAAGATCAGAGTATGCTACACACAGTGCTGGCGTTGAAAGCCTCTATCCATATGGAAAAAATCTCTTTGTATTTTGTGAGCTGTCCAGTGTTTCTACAGTGTACAATTATATCATGCGTACTCGTGAAACAGTCAAAACTATTGTCCCTAGGTAGTGGTGAAGACCCGGGAAGCTGTTGTCGTAGGCCGAGAACAGTTTCCCGGTCTTCGCCACTACCGAGGGGCAATAGTTTTGACTGTTTCCCCAAGTAGGCATGAAATAATTGTTTTATTACTTAATCTGTTAATCGGGCAATAGTTTCTCACGTGACCGGGAAACAGTTCGTCATGTGTATTGGGTAATAGTAGGTCATGTGATGAAATGTTTTTACCCTGCTCATTTTGTGCACCTTTCTCTGCTGATTAAAGTTGGAAAAAAATATGTGTAATATCAATTTATATAGTAGATTAGGTAATAATACTCATTATTTGGCTTTGTATCAGTTCCCTGTACCCAAGTCATATACAGAATGTCCCTATACCAATCTCTTATACATAGTTATACACAGAATGTCCTTATATCTATCTCCTGTATCCTGTGGAACTCCGGGTTAGAATAGGCCCTCAGTACCCATTGCTCAAGTCATAAGAGGCGACTAAATGGGGTGGTCCTTTGTATGAGACCACAACAACCAAAGCCCTGTGTCACAGCAGGTGTTGCACAATAAAGATCCCTCCCTGCTCAAAGGCCGTAAGCGTCGAGCATAAGCCAAAATTTTAACTTTTTAATATTGATACAAGTCAAAACTAGCTCTTCACAGGCAACGGTGACGTCTCTATATGAGTGAAAGATTCTTGGGTTGTTAAACAATATACATCCAACGATTCTCCTGTATACAAGTCATACAGAATGCTCCTATACCTATCTCCATGTATATTTTTATGATTCATGTATATAAATGCATTTTAATTTACATAATACAAAGTTTGATAATATATTTCTATCATTGATAATATAGATTGTGTTTTGTTTTCAAGAATTTTATTTTCACCTATTTTTGCAGGATTACAATTTCATAGAAATTTAGTTCTCAAAATGATTTCCATTACATACCTTTATCATTACAATAACAGTTGCTTAGAAAAGTTTCTGGAGTTTTTACAGTATATGTATACTTTAGGCAATTCTTAATCAATATGCACAACACCAATACTGATTGGTTGTAAATTTCCTCTTTCAGGGAGTACCTGGGTCGTCAGTTACAGACAGACCAGCCTAAGGACGTGCCTGGAATGGTACAGACTGCTGCATAGCGTTAACAGTTTCCAGGGGATTCTCGTGTACTAGTCATAGACATTTACTCCAGAGTCGTGTAGCATTATGTAGGGTAACCATGACATTCCAGGCTGGCCGATATCACTTAACTGTGATCGATTCCACTATCTTATATAAACTATATTTAGCATTATCATAGCATCTGTCATAAAGTCGGGATTTATATATTTATGTGTGTTATATATGATATACAAAATTCGATTATTTGTTGTTTTCATGTCAAAGGACTTGAGGACTCTCTATGCACTGGCCAGAATTTGTTTTTGGACAGAATATTTAAAGTTCTGCAGAAAGAAACCATCTATTGCAATTTTGTTATAGGGCAACAGGTTTCCTTTGCTATAATAAAAAATACTCCATCTTTGAACCTGAAAAGTGGAGTTTTTCAACAACACCCCCCCCCCCCCCCCCCCAAAATTACATGACTAGATGCGAGGCTTTTATTTGGTATGGTTCAGGACGCATATTATATCTCTCTGTTATCAATATAACTTCAGTTTTTATGACCCTGTGTACTTCAGTTTGACAAGAAGAAATGTTGGCCTTCTATAAATGTCTTGATATTCAGTGAATCTTCCTGTAAAACACGAATATCTCACGATTAACTTGTAATGAAATGAAATACACTTATTAGATATCTTTATGTGCAGTGTGTAGAGGTTCCTTGAGATGGTTGTTTGTAGTGTTCAGGTACCTGAAGGACATTACGCCTTCTTCTCCGTGATCATCGTCACATGTCTGACTTCTAGTGTTGATCAAAGGCCCGACTTCATGGATAAGGTCGGTTCATCTTGCTTTCAAACATTCAGTAAATTAAATGTTTTACTGAATGTCCATGTGATTAAGTCACTATTGTATTAAGTTATAATATTCCATTATTTTAGTATGATTGCAATTTGTTGAAGAAAAAAGATTATGTACGCCTGAAAGTATGTTTAAAATTAGAAAAATAAAACGTGATACAATGTAAAATATCTGTTGTATTTTCAAAGGTGGAATCATTTTCAACTCAAACACACATTCACATAAACTTATTTCCGGAAGACTTCCTTTACTGATAATTCGTGTTGCGTTTTGGTTCGGAGGTAACTACATTCCTCAATAGAATTTACATATTCCTCAACGGCCTGCTGTCGTTTCTCATCCTCCAACTTCTCCTGCTCTTTTCTCTCATCAATGGACGTCATGCTTGAGGTGGTAAGTTGTCGTCTGCTCTTTGGTTTTCTTTGAGAAAGTTCGTGTTCCACGCGCCTCAGACGAACAGTAATTCCTTCTTTACCATGTGTGTCTTTGCTATGTCCGTGAAGGTCATGAGAGTTCTGGAGACTAAAACTCATTGGTAATGAATTTCGTCTAGATTCTCTTCTTCGACCGAATTGGTAGAACTGGGATAAACTGGACGGAAGATTGACGTCTGCTGTTTCACTTTTCCGGAATGTTTGTCTCTGAGGACTGACATCACGTCTTCCAATACTTCCTTCAGATGACACCGATTCTTTGGATGGAGAGTTGCTCAGAGTTTGCTGTTTGCATGTTGCTGTTGGGTTGCTGCCGACACTGCTCGCTCTCTCGCGAAGCTCGTTGTTTAACGGGAAGGCATTGTCGGACTCGACAATTTGTTCGATGGAGTGACGTCGCCGCAGGTAATACGGCTGGTACTCGCCTTTTTGTTGCCCTTGTTCCTGCTCGATTTTTCGCACATTGTGTTCGATTTGATGGAGACTTTCTGCTAAGGATGAGTTGATTTTGTGGATGGTCGAATTCAGCTGGAGTTCGCTCTGCTTGATTCGTTTTACTGCAGTTTTAGACATGTTCAAACCGCTGGACATGTTTAATAATCTGAAAAGTAGAGCTGGGATTAGCGTCATCAAAATTTAGTTAAAAGTTTTACAGATACTTATATCAAAAGTTGGGCAGATAGCTGTATCAATTATAAATACTTTTCTGGATAAAACTTTAATAAATTATGTTAACTAATCGAATCGGTCACCAGAGTGCACTGCATGGATTCTAAATTTCGCGGCGATTTTTATGGTACTATGCACCTCTTACGTGTAGCGACAAAATTGGAGCTGGAGTCACCGTTTATACTTACTTTCATTCTTGAAGGCTATTTTTACTCCTGTAACTTTACATGTATATAGTCCAATGAATGATTAGTTACATTGTTGTGCACTTTGCGGACTTGCAAACCGACATTCGATGTACTTTCTTAAGTTACTACGCTATGCATTCGACAAGGCATCTAAAGAATATATATATAGATATATCTATATATTTAATTCCTTTATAAAGTTGTAGTAAACAAGGTGATTTCTGAAACAATGGCTTTATGTAAAGCTTTTTTCTTCTTCTATATTATCACTGCCACAAAAGGTCTCAGACCTGTCCTATCGGTCCCATGAAATTTAAATCCCAGGTAAATTCAGCTGGCTCTTGGACGGAAAACTCTTTATCAAATTTATGAACCTGTTATATAGAGTGGAGCTGCCTGATCTATGAATGTGATAACTTTAGTTATTGTCAGAAAGCTTTGTCACAGTATCTTGTAATCTTGTCATTCATACACCCAGAACGCTGTACTGAAACATGTATGTAATAGCTTTGTTTTATCAGTAAAATGAAAAAAGAAGATTTTTTAGGTTCAAATAACTGACAGTTTAAATTCGATATACAACATAATGTGGGGAGGAACGTCAATATTGTAATAATATATGATCGTATAAGCAAAAATTACGACTCCGGGGATCCTAGTTAATGGAATTATATCAGAAAGTTATCTTTTTCATCGATTCTTATTTTAATATATTAAAGTCATTTATGTTTGAAATCACGACAGTTTATCCTTAACAAACGATACTTTACTAATATGAACTTCTGTTGTGACATTTGCCTTTAGAAAAAGGGGTAGTTGGGGAAATATTTCAAAGAAAAATAATTATCAAGACATGTCGTTTCATTACCGTTATTATGTAAAACTTATACGGTACACATTTTGATGCACCAGATGCGCATTTCGACAAATAATGTCTCTTCAGTGATTCATTTAAATATAGCGCTTTATGTAATGAAGAGAATTACCTTAAAGCGTTTTACATGTAAAAACAAAAACAAACTAAAACAAAGAACAATAAATACATAGAAAAAGGCATAAAATACTAAAACAGGTTAACATAGTAACTATGAGAAGCCTATTATATATCCTAATTTAGTTGACGATCGTACATGTAGTCCAGGAGCGGGCCCAGAACATCTACATCTATATTGGGAGGGGGTTTCATCATATTGGATGGCTTTTTTTACCGCTCTAGCGGGTGGGAACTGCAGCCCTCAAAATAACGGGGGGGGGGGGGGGGGGGGGGGGGGTGAACTGTCACACACCTCCAAAATTCGCTTTTGTAGTCGTTGAAAACTAAGTTTAAAGCTCTTTAAATACATGACTCTGATTTTAATACTTTTTGGCTTTATCATCTACACACTGATCTCTGAGGAATACATACAATGACTAATATGTCTACATATAAAAAAGATAATGAATTCATGAACGTGATGTGTACGTGATATGTTTCTGTTTAAATGAATTTCTTAGAAATAAACTAATAAGTAATAGATAATTGATTAAACATTTTAAACACCAACCTTCTTGTTTTCTCCAAGTTGCTAATATCATAGCATGATTCCTGCTCGAAGCCCATTTCCCTGGATGTTACATTAGTACTCTGATGCTCACTGTGCCTGTGTATGAAGAATTGGGAATCCTTTTTCGCCTTTTATAGACTGAGAGGGAACAAAGCAATCACTGTACAGCTTACTCGCCCCCTTTCCTGTTTAGCTACTGGTCAACATTTTGTCGGAAATAATACTTGTTCTGATCTTGTATTGATTGAACAGTCAGTTCCAGAAAAGAACTCGCAAAATTGTCAAGCTTGGTATTGTAAATTATTTTTGCTAAATTATGTTTGCAAACATATAGGGCTAACATATGCGTCTGGGTGGTTATAGAAATTCTATACATGTATTCGACTTTTTAATAAAAATACGCGGTACGTACATTTAACATTTTTTTTATTCCAATACAAAGGGGTGCAGCATGGATTTTTAATTTCATTGCATCCTGTTTAATTTGAAAAAAAAAAAATCTTTAAAAATGGAATAAAGAGTGACGAATTATATCAAGTCCGAATATTGTAATTGTGCAAAACTTTTAATAAACATCTTCACTAGCCAAGGGTTTTCGGTCCACTCCGTTTGTGGGGAGCGGATTGGACCGCAAACCCTTGGTTACAAAATATGATGAATTAAATTTTCATAGACAATACAGATCAAAGGCCAACTAAATAAAATCAGACTTCTTAGATCCGCGCCGTAAACTTTGCGTTATTAAATTGCAGTCAATCGTTTGAGTGTATATAGCCAACTCATACAAAATAGGTTGATCATATTCTATACTTATTGCTCAAAGTTATATATATATCAGGAAAATGAATTTTATGCAAACGAGTACATGTACATAATTATACTCTTTACAGTCCTGTCCTTGACCGAACGATACCACACTGAATTATACACGTGTTTCACATCACTACATAGAGCCAGGTGGGGAAACGGACATACAGAAGATACCTGAAGTTCCGTCCGGTTTCACCAGTATATACACTGTACATAGGGGATTAATAAATGTGGCTTAAATACAATATAGGCCATATTGTATCGTTTATTGTCAATATACCATCGATATTTATCTTCCCTAACCAAATTTCATCTTCCCCAATGAAAGGTTTAGTCGGCTTTCTAGCTAGGATAATTGAATCATTTTGATTTGCAAGAAATCGTTATTAACCAATGAGAATGGATGTGATAAAAACAACTTAAAATGGCAATCATTTCAGGGCATAGAAATATGCGAAACGTTTCAAACTGTCAAATAAGAAAGCATTATTTAAAGCTGTTATCGGAAGAAATAATTTTTTGTTGACACAAAAACGGGAAGTGGTTAAATCGATACGTACCAGGGCCAGGATATTTTACAATTGTGATGCAAGAACCCGTGGCCCAATTGACAGAGCAAAACAGGAAACCTGAGCACTTTACAAGGTGTCGATAAATTTTGCTCCATAAATGATTTCAAGAACAGTTTTGGTACATGTAACGCAACCTGTATTTCACCGCCATCAATGCAGCTGTATAGGTTTTTAAAGTTTTCATTCTCTTACACAGGAGGGGGGGATAAGTTTGATGCATTTTGATTGGATACGGAGATTTCCGTCATTTTGATTGGATACGGATACATGTACTTCCATCATTTTGATTGGATACGGATACATGTACTTCCATCATTTTGATTGGATACGAACACTACTATCCGCCTTTACTGGGGACGCAGTTCCAACTAAATCTGCCAAGGTGAGAGTAACGGATCATCAGAAGCTGCAACACAAAGTACTACAAAATAATGTAAATACTATCAGACTCAATAGTATAAAATATTGTATAGAATCCACACCATTAAAAAAAATATCGATCACTAAACCTCAAATTCTGTTCTAGCTATCGCCCATACAGTTTATTAATATATATTATAATAATATATAAGGTATTAATATACATTTATCTTATGTATTAAAGATGGGCTAAATACTTTATACCTTGGCATAGTGGATAAAAAGTATAAGAAAAAGATTAAAATCCCGTATTAAACACATCAAAACAATAATACGTACCATCTATTCTTCTGTTTTTAGTAAACCAGAAGTGATCAAAGAATTAGATAGGTTACATGAGGAAAATGTTTTGGTTCCAGCTGACAAAGCTTGTAACAACATTGTGTCTGTTTGTAATGTTATGCTTACAACTGTGTTTCAAACGAACTTGGCATTGATTCCACAGTTGGTAATCGTACTTATAGTCCAACTGACCTTTCATAAGATGCTTCAGTTTTAAAATCATTCCTACATGTATACTGGATTTCTAAACTCAAAACTCTTACAAACATAGATACATTGTTTGATCCAGTAAATGTTTTACCAAGCCCCTATCTTTGCCCCTCACGAAAATATTAACTGCTTTGGAGGAGAAACTCCAAACGTATTGTGCCACGACATATATGCCAAATGTGGTGTGAATCAAATGTGAATTCTAAAAAAATAAATCAAAAGAACTTTAAGTAAAATCAAGATGGTGAATGGAAATATTCCTATCTTGTAATCAGTCATTCCACAAATACTTTGTAAAACACCACTCTAATTCTACGCACAAGTACTCTGAAGTTGATATTAAATAAATGCTGGGGTTCCCCATTGACAATGTCTTCGTAGTAATTGGTGAGTAGGTCTTCCAACAGTCTGTTGGAATTCCTATAAGCACGAATCGTGCTTCTTTGTTAGCTGTCCTGTTTTTATATTGATATGAAACATAATTTATTCAAAAGCTTCTAGATAAGATTAAGAAAAAATAGCTTACTGTGGCTTTAAACTCGACTTAACGATAATCATTTTCATTCGGGAATATGTCGATTCATATCTCCCAGAAAACTCAAAATAAGAGACACCACAGTCTTCCACATATGTTTTATACCTAATTATTTTATTGATTTAACGACAAACTAACAACTACACGCAAATTCATGACAAACGGGATGACTTCAGCTTCTCCATCGTCAAACTTCCCATATTCATGTAGCGATTTTCCATCATTACATGTCCCGTGGGAATCCGGGTTAGAATAGGTCCTCAGTACCCCTTGATTGTCGTAAGAGGCAACTAAATGGGGTGGTCCTTCGGATGAGATTGCATAAACCGAGGCCCCGTGTCATAGCAGGTGTGGCCCGATAAAGACCCCTTCCTGCTCAAAGACCGTGAGCGCCGAGCATAGACCTAAATTGTGCAGCCCTTCACCGGCGATGGTAACGTCTCCATATGAGTGCAAGATTCTCGAGAGGGACGTTAAACAATATTCAATCAATCAATTCATCCATTAATTCCCTGCATATGGTGTTAATGTCTCTCAACGGATTCGATGCGCAAGAGCTTATTTTTGCGTATCCATGTCAGATTTTGAATTGAGGTGGGCTACTGACTGAAATACTGTCTGGGGTGTTTCATATTAATTTGTTGGACTGTTCTTTACATACTGATTTTGACTGCGAATTACTCTGTTTATCTGATCAAGATAGAGGATTAAAATATGTAGTATAATCGTAAATTAAAAAGAACTTGAACACTAATTTTCCACCTTTATTAAACTCTCTAAAGAAGATATTTCAAACACTTTAAAATCTCCAAAATGGTCACATTGCACAAGTAGATGTTGAGTAGGTTTGTGAAAACACAGGGCCAGAGGATAGTGAATCCCACTGGAGGAGTCAAACAAAACACCCAAGTGCTCCCCCTTCATGTTCAGACAATGAATCTTGTGATCAAAGAACGTAGCGACTAGAATTTTATCATTCACAAATACCATTCCTCGTGGCCAAGACGACACCTTAGTTTCCCAAAGCAAAATGCCTGAGGTAGAGAAACACATGATAGATTTCTTTTCAATATTTCCTAGAAAAATACGTTTCATCTTATCACTGATAGCGATGTAAGTAGATAGGTTTACATTCATGTCAATCTCTACCGAAGTATGACACGTCAGTCCGCCATTTGAAACCGTCATTATTTTGACGTACACGCTACTGTACACATCTCTGTTTTCGTATAGAAACACCACATAGTTATCTTTACACGTCATTGCTAGCCCTTTCCCAGAGAATCGCGTTTCCTTTACTGTTATATCCGATAATTTTCCTTTGATGGAGTAGAGAAGAATAGTGTTTGACGCCATGACAACTATGACGTCATTAGACACAGAGGCGAGAGCCACTGCATCTTTTATGAAAAAAGACGTTTTGCAAGAGTATTTTTGGTCCAATATTTTTAATTTGTCATTCCATTTGTCGAGAAGCGCGATCCCCCCGTGAGGGAGAAATGTTACGTCACACACCCACGGGCGACCAGACTCAAGGGACAGATGACAGTTAAACGAGGCTACACAATGCTTGGGGAGGATCTCCGTTTTAACCGGTTCTAAAGGTACGGTTTTAGCGGACATGCAACCGAAGAAGTTCATTTTTTCTTCATGCATTCATAGAATGTAAATCCGACGAGTTATCTGCAGATTCTTTTGATCCGTTACCAAAACTGATTGTTCCGATAGTTTGATGTCGCTGTTTGGTTACGATGACTGCAACATATCATTGAGCATGGGAATCACTTCATTGCTCTTACCGACCTGCATGGTAACACCTCTTGGACGTCTTAGAAGCACATAACTCTCCAGTAAATCCACACAAACTTACTTTGAACCAGAACTTTCACACTAAACACTTACTGGATCATCCCACAATATGAGCCCTACGGATTTGTTTCACTTAATTTTGACTTCATTTCGGGATCGTGAACTTCGATGGTGCCTATGGAAACGAAGATTAATATCTGAAATACCTGCATCGTTTGTTTCAATCAATCCCAGTCAATATTTAAACCTTTGTCATTTGTATTTGTTCACCTCAAATTAGCAACCAGTCACGAGCCTTAAGTTAATTCTTATCAATAACAGAAATAGTGCAAATGTTTGCAAACGCGAGTCAAAAGAAAGTAATGTTAAACTGTGAACATTTGGGTGAAATAAGTTAACGGAATTGTTTCAATTGATGGTGTCCTTGCCATAACCATTTCTTTAGTATCATTATACCCGAGAAAGGCCTTGTTTTAGAAGAATTTAAAAGGACAACAATTGCGTGCAAAAGCACGGTGTCATTGTCTAATCATAATGCATCTATTGACATGCATGTGTTATGCACGAAGAATAATAAAGTCACGGTTCAATAATTCTTCACATTTAACCTATTTATGGTTTTTTAAATTCATGTATTCCCATGGACTACAACATTCATGTGATGGAATCTATTCCAAATATAGGTCTCACAATAGTGAACAAAAAATCCCGTGAGGGTCCAAAGAACTTTACTGTTAGGAAGTCTGAGAGCAGCCTGCTTAAAGTCTCTCTGTTATAATGCTAGTAAGAACCATGGAACCAAGGCGAGGCAATACACAAGCAGCTGGATATTAGTCTTGTCGGAGCTCAGAAACACAGGCAGCTGGACATTAGTCTTGTCGGAGTTCAGAAACACAGGCAGCTGGACATTAGTCTTGTCGGAGCTCAGAAACACAGGCAGCTGGACATTAGTCTTGTCGGGGGACCAGCTGCTTGTGTATTTGTTTTGGCAGAGGAGAAGATGTAAGGATGAAATACTAGCACTTGTTCTGACTTCGTCTTCAGAGCATATAACACGAGGTACACTGGACCACGATAACGAATTCATGGTAGACTTGTTAATGAGCTACGTTTGTTAGAGTTGTCCCGCTTTGTGCATCTAAGAGAAAATGATTTTCGTTTAGGCCTAACTCAATAAAGATATGTATAATAATCGAAAACGTTATTTGTTAATATCATTATCTCTCATTTGTAAACAAAACACGTATACCCTTTTTAAGCGACACTGAACCCCCCCCCCCCCCCCATTGGCAGCAAAGTAAATCTGGTATCAAAAGAAACATCTTGTCACAAATAATACAGATCCTGTTGATTTAGCATTCAAAAGTTATAAACAAATTAAGCATTAAAAAGTTATGAACAAATTTAGCATTCAAGAGGTTATAAACAAGGTTAAAGTTTTTGTGGACACACAAACAGACGGACAGAACAAAAACTATGTACCCCGAATCTCCGATTATGGAGCAGAAAAACATACCCAAAAATCCTATATAGATTGATTCAGAGCTTGTATCACTCTCTCGATGTGAAATCACACTTCGTACGATATATATCTACATTTACACTGAACTTAAATGTGATGTTTTCAAAACTTTGATTTCTTAGTGATTGTCATTCAACATGTTCTCTCCGTGATTGTCATTCAACAAGTTCTCTCCATGATTGTCATTCAACAAGTTCTTTCCGTGATTGTCATTCAACAAGTTCTCTCCATGATTGTCAATCAACAAGTTCTCTCCGTGATTGCCATTCAATAAGTTCTCTCCATGATTGTCAATCAACAAGTTCTCTCCGTGATTGTCAATCAACAAGTTCTCTCCGTGATTGTCATTCAACAAGTTCTCTCCGTGATTGTCAATCAACAAGTTAGTATGGGCTCTGTCAAATGATACACAGCATATTTTGAATTTTTTTTTAAAAATAGTAAAATCATAATGGGATGTAAATATCATATGAGAGTTGATTTGTACATGTATAATTGTTTTGTGTGACGTTACATTTTACAACTTTAAACAAGGCAAAGTGCTTCAAATTTTCATTCTTGTAACTATGAATTCTGAGAGATTTAGGGAATTGTGAAAAATATCAAATTTATTGAGGTTTGGTGCGGGGTCTCAAGGAATGTAGTCGACGTCACTAAGTTACACCATTAAAACTTCGAGTTCATACGTACTATCTCAAATAGGATCATTCTGCCAGCTAGTCAAATGACGCACCGCTCCGTTGGTGGTCCTGGAAATGCTTCGGTAGCTGAGTGACAGTGGCGAAAGGCAAGTCTCAGGCGCGTTTGAATAAGCGGAACCAGTGACTAAGGGAAACCCCAACAGAAAACCATCGATCCTCCAGCTCCAAGGGGCGTGGGAATGGAGGTATGCGTACGGTTAGTAGTCCTACCATGTAAATATTCTCAATAGAACTAAAGCAACAGAATAAACCCGACGCCCGATTAAGGAAGATTCCTTACCTATAATGCAAGACGCGGATTGGTTAAAGTCGATTCGAAACCAGTCAGTCGAAACATCTTCTGACGATGAAAGCAGCGACAAGGATAGGATCCTGGAACGAGTTAACAATGTTTGAAATCGGGGAAGGCGGCGCGTAGCCCACCAGAAGAGGAGGTACAGCATCCACCTCCTCGAAATATGTGATAGCAGATGGAGTGGAACTAGTATGTCTATATTGACTAGTGGAAAAAAGATCATCTACTCTGGACTTACAGATGAAAACCACGAACACTCATCAGCTTTAACCAATGCCCTAATTAAATGGGAACCCCTCTCACCAAGGATAACGACGGGAAGGTCCCACTCCAAATGAAGGAAAGTAACTGTGACCCAGCGGTACTCACAACAAACAGTTCAAACACAGCAAAGACCAGGGCACCCGGTACAGAGTCACTAGAACCATGGCTTAAAAGAGATCACCACAAGTAAGCCAGTGAAAGACGACGCAGGAAGCTCCATCAAAAAGGAAGAAGACCGACTAAAGTGTTGGGTCGACCATTTCAAAGAAGATCTAAAGAAGTGACCGGTCGTCACTTGCAACAACACCTAGTATCCCACCAACTGGGTCTGAACTAGTAGTACTCACCGTTCCTCCCGCAATTAAGAGCTGAGACCATCAAGGCTCTGAAGAAAATGAGAAAAGGTAGCTGGGTCTGAAACCCTCAAGGCGGACGTAAAGACATCAGTAGATAAGACATTGCCTCTTATACAGAAAGCCTGGACAGAGGGGAAGGTACCAGCAGACTGGAAGAAAGGGGACCTTGTTAAATTTCCGAAGAAAGGAGACCTGGGACATCGCAAGAACTGGCGTGACGTCATGCTTCTCTCTGTCCCAAGCAAGATTCTCACAAGACCCCCTTGTTGTGAGCTCGAGGGGATGAACATGCTGGTACAATACTTTTGCTAATACATGTACTTATCTTTTGCGTCATAGATTAATGACTTCGCCCAGAACAGGCCAACTTTAGAAAGGACTCTGCGCGGTCAGCATTGTCTTAGCCTCTGGTGGAACAGATGAAGATATAAAAACAAGGATTGGTAAAGCAAATATGTCTTCATCATCCTCAAACTTGTGTGGAGAACACCAGCACTGTCGACACGCAACAAACTCCGTATAGATCAACAACAGTAATGCTTAATTCTGTACTCGTCTGTGGAAACTTTAACCTCCTCAAACAAACTGCAGACCTTCACCAACAGGTGTCCGAGTTACAAACTGAACATCAGGTGGCCGTAAAAGATAACTAACATTTACAAGCAAATCAGGATTCGACCATCCGGCAAATAGCAGGAAGGAAGGGACGGTGGATCGTCCACATCCTCGGAAAACCGACTGGAGAAGTTTAACGCATCACGATCCCGTGAGGACCCTGGTTAGAATAGGTTATCAGTACCCTTGCTTGTCGTACAAGGCGACTAATGGGGCGGTCCTTCGGATGAGACCACAAAAACCGAGGTCCCGTGTCACAGCAGGTGTGGCACGATAAAAATCCCTCCCTGCTCCAAAGCCATAAGCGCCGAGCATAGGCTTAAATTTTGCAGCCCTTCACCGGCAGTGGTGACGTCTCCATATGAGTGAAATATTCTCGAGAGGGACGTTAAACAATATTCAATCAATCAACGCGTCACGCGCTTGAGTGGTAACCCCGGGGTAAAAGTCGGATATCGCGTGTCGCAGGACAACCTGGAAAACGTCATGTGAGGAGGAGATCAACTGTGTGGTCAGAGCTGGGGGCAACTGAAAAAGGCTGCTGAGAGCAGAGTGCGCTAGATGACTGTAGTAGAGGCCATATTTTCCAACCAGACTCAAAATGAGTAAGAAGTAACAAGTGGTTGGGGCTGCCAGAGCAGAGCCTGGAATTGTACGAAGAATTTTTTTAGTTGGAAAATTCAAGTCGAAGCGCAAATTTTCTATATTTTACTGTGCACTTAAATTTAGCTTTCTTTGAAAATCCTCTTCATTTAATATCAATTTTGGTTTTCAAAGGTGATACGAACGAGTCAAGAGCGTCAGAGAGAATAACCCAAATAAAGAGTGGAAAAACAGATGGAATTCCCCCAGAAGCAGAACAGATTTAAAAACACCAGTATCGTTCCATCTAGAAGTCTTGCGACCTACCGCTAAGGGACACATCACAACAGTTGTCTGGCTAAAAGGGGCAATAACTTCTACACGAGAAGAAAAAAATCTCTCGCTGTGGCCTTCAATTCGACATTTAGATATATCGATGACGTTTTGTCAATTAACAATAATAACTTTCATTCATATGTCGATTTGATATATATCCCTGTGAGCTCTAAATAAAGGACACCACAGAGTCGTCCACTTCTACTTCATACTTAGATATTTTATTGAAAGTAGACATTAACGGCAAACTGACAACTCAACTGTATGACAAACGGGGTGATTTCAGCTTCTCCATCGTCAACTTCCCATATTTATGAGCAATATTCCATTATCACCTGCATATGGTGTTTATATATCTCAACTGATTCGATATGCAAGAGCTTGTTCTGCGTATAGTAAGTTTTTAAATCGAGGTAAGCTACTGACAAACAAGTTGATGGTACAGGGGTTTCAACAGTCTCGATTGAAGTAAGCATTTCGCAAATTCTATGGTCGTTATAACGATCTAGTTCGTCAATACAACCTCGCATTGGGTCAAATACTGTCTGACGTGTTTCATACCGATTGTTGAGCCGTTCTTGGCACACTGATTTTGACTGAGGATAACTCCGTTTACCTGATCAGGATATAGAGCTCACGGCGGGTGTGACCGGTCAACAGGGGATGCTTACTCCTCCTAGTGTGTCCTGGGGTCCGTGTTTGCCCAACTATCTATTTTGTATTGCTTATAGGATTTATGAGATTGATAACTGTTCGTTATCTTCACCTTGCATAGATAGCTCTTTTTAATTTATCAATACAAAGTAATATATTTCACTGAAAGGAAAGATGAAAGCGGTCGTAGAAGTGCTTAGAACTCCATGATGAACATATATAGCAGTATTTACAGATGTACTAGTAAAGGATAGGTCATACACAGATAACATATATATAGCTACTCAACGCATTACAAACAATCAATAGAGTGGACCGCATCACTTTATAGTACTTCAAGAAGACCTTTTGAAGCGTGGATAGGTCAACTTTTTAAATATCATCAGGGCCGTAAGTAGGGTTCTAAATCAGGGGAGGCAGGGGATTGGGGGCCGCCGATTGACTTTACGACTGAAAATGACACTTTTTAAATCCCAATTTATCATGTTTGTGTTTCATTTGTACTATGTAAAGAATCGTAATATGGTGTCAAAGACAAAGGTGCTTGTCTTCATTTTAAACATATATCCTATAATATAACATTTATATAATTTTATTTTCTTTTTTGCCAAAAAATCAGACGAGGCAGTTGCCTCGTCTGCCTCATCGGCAGTTACGGCCCTGATCATGAAGTACCAAAGAATATCAGTTCTCCAGAGCTGGGTCTCCACAAAAATCATTTTAACTTAAAATATTCACAATAGGCTTGTGTTACCCTGAGAACAACATTATCTGTGTTTGTCACATAGAAACAAACCTTCCGACGAAATTTTATAAAAGGAACAAACCAAGAACCCACAGAAAACCAGGAGAGTCCTTCTAGACAACTTGAATAATTTTGATATTGTCTTGACGAAATATAACAGCGAATTTGATTGGCTGAAAAATTCGTTTGATTTCCACATATCAAAGAAATCCCGATTTTGATTTCATGTTGTGTAATTTAAAATACGTCGTGTGAATTTTAAAACAGAATTTTGTTTTATTATCTTAACTCGGTGTTTTAAAATATTTTTTAAATGATAAGAAATAAATCTTATTTAATTCTTTTCTTGATGGCGGTAGCATATAGGGATGTACTGAAACTTTATGTAGATGTCTACTACGCTTTTTTTTTTTTTTTTTTTTTTTTTTTTTTTTTACAATTCTTAGGAGTGGAAAATGTGAAATAAATTCTTTATATAGTTTACACTCAGATTAAAAATGTGACATTTTTACGGTTTACATGCCAGTTATCAATATTATGAAAACTTCATCACTGTTGGCCTCCCAGGGTGCAGGACTTTTCGGCACCAAGACGTTTCGGCACTTTATTATTAAGACGTTTCGGCACCAAGATGTTTCGGTACCACGACGTTTCGGCACTTACTTTAAGATGTTTCGGCACCAACAATTATTTTTTATTTGGCACTGATTTATAATTGATTTGATAATACATTATTTGATTTTAATCTGAATTTTATATTATACATTAATTTGCTATTATATACAAACTTCGGATAATTGAAAATCTTTTTCGGGGGGGGGGGGGGGGGTGTATAACAAAGCAATTTAAATGGGCCCTCCGTTGAATGTGTAAATTGTAAAAACAACAACACCCATATCCTTCTCCCTATTCCGTGACTAGGTGCTAATTAGGAGGAGATAATGAAGAGTCCCCTGGTACACAATGAGGGCTTCACATCTCATTTCTGAAGAGAAAACCAACGATGTCAGGTCAGTATGAATTAAATTAGATGCATATATATTTTAAATTAGATAAAAAAGATATAGTATATCTTATTTTTATGTCCCACTCGATGGTTGGATTGTTATATATTATACCAGCTTTGTTTGAAGCATTTTAACTAACGAACATTGACAAAAATATGATGGGTAAATCATCATTAATTTCAATTTCAGATAAATTTTGTTGTACAGTGTATATTTAGTTGTATGTCACATGTGAACATACATGCAGCACATTGTTCCTTATTTCTAAGATATATTTTAGATCTTTAGATCTCTTAGTTTTTTTTTAATTGTGTTAATTTTTGGTAAAAAAAATAAATCAAAAACCCAAACATTTTCTCTGATCTATAGACATTCCATAACTTAATTGTTGATGGTAAAAAGATATAGCCTGCAACTGTTCTAGTGATTTATATATGAAACACACCCATTCTCTGTCACCCATAATAAATGCATTTCATGTTTCTATTTGGTGAAAGAATATAGTAGTCTAATGTTACCCTTCTTTCATATAGGTAAATAATCCTAAATAACAGAAAAATAGAGGTGACATAGTTACTATAGCAAAAGGCATTTCAAAACGAAAATTATTATGCCGCAATTTAAGAACTTTGAATGGAAACAGAGTCTTGGAGTATATATTCCATGTAGCTGGAAAACTACTCCTTGGACGGAGAAAAAAATATTTCTGGCATGGTATTCTATTGTTACGCTTAAATGTCATATATCAAATATTAATATTGATTACGTTTTCTACATTTGTAATAATAATAGCAATTCTGATATATTTTTTTCAATAAGTAATTTAAATATATCACTATTTGCATTATAATATGTCCATTGTTTAACAAAATGGGGGCAGCTCTTACCCCCATCCCTCGATTCTACATGCTTGATATTTTATAGAGTCGCAAATAAAAAGTAACAAGTTCTCCTTCCAGAGTTGCATCTTACGTTAAATTGCAGATGCTATGTACGTTATCAACATAAATATGTAATTCTTCTATACAAATGATCTATTATAAATAAAACTTTTATTACATCTTATAGAACCACATGTACTGATTCTGAGCAACGTCGTATCGAATTGGAAAACCGCTATAAAACATTTCATATTCCTTATGTTATGCGTTATTCTTTTTAAAAGGTACTTACAATGTAGCTTTATAGAAAAATAATAATACTGTATCAAATACTATGGATAGTTGATATAGATGTCGGGATTTCACATGCATACAATAAAATTATCGGCTAGTTAAAATGTAAGTTATTATTACAATTATTTGTGCATTGATTTTTTTTTATTCTCACAGACAAATGCATTGCATGCAATTAGAGTGTTCGCCCCAGACAAGAGGCCATCCAGTGTGAAGGATGTGAACTATGGCAACACAGAGCATGTAATACTGGTATGATTTTATTCTTTTACTTAATGAAAAATAAGAATGGAAAGCAGTTGTATAGTAATGATTAAAAAATTCCATCAAATGAACAATGTAATGGAACACAAATTTTAATAATATGACAGGAATCAGCCGTGACCAGTATAGACGAATAGGGAAACTGCAAGAAGACCTCCAGTGGGTTTGCGCCCGGTGCTTGGAAAATCCTACTGATACAGAAGAGGTACTGGTATACGTTATATTTACATGAATGCAATAACATTAAGAACATTTGTATTAAACATCTTGAAATAATTAAGAACATATAATTGGAAATTAGTAACGAAATATCCTTGACATTTGCTTCCACATAGGACAATTAAGGTTTTAAAATGGATAAATTAATTCTTCATGTCAGGAACACTCAGTAGATGAATCCCTGTTAGACACTTCTATAAAAATATATTATATTCTTTCAGTTTGTAGCTGCAGCTGATGCCACATTTCACGTGTCAATAGCCTCCCTTGGTTCATCAGTTGCTGAACCCGATGATGAAGATGAACAGGAGGATGAATCTACAGTAAGATTTTGAATATTATACAAAATTTAATATTATAATTAGCATACTTGATTCTGAAAAATCCGGCCGACTCGAACTGGGTATACCCGGCGACGTGCTGACAATCAAATGACCCGGCTAATGAAAATGACGTTTCATACAACTTTCATATACCACAGAGTGCATGGATACAGTTTCTGAAATTGCAAAAATAGCGCCATGGATGCTTAAGGGCCCACGTACTTCATCGATGAACACATAGAGCATCAAACCCGACAAAGGCCATTCGATTTTTAATCACTTCTCGCATTGATGAAACAAACATTTGAATAACGAAAATTGTTGCCACATTCTTTTTTGCTATGTGTTTCAAATGTTTAGTGTTTTGTATTTTGATTTTTTGATTCATATTCAGTTTGAAGTTCATGCCTTAAACCGTTAATATATTCACAATCGAGAGATTAGAAGATACCAGAAATTATAGTAACGAACATTTGACTTTAATCTAATTAATGAAAAGATGTAGTGTTAACTTTCGGAATTACTAGAATAAACTGTAATTCATGAATAAATGTTATACTTTGTACACATGTAGAATAGTTTTACGTTTATTTGACACACAAGGAAGTTGTATAGACGTCGCGCACGGTACTGTAGTCACTTTACGTTACGCTTATAACGTCATATAAATTGTGGCAAAATAATCACGAAAACAACGTCACAATTTAAACAAATTCATTATCTCCAAGCTGTAACATCATAATTAAAGCACATGCATGATTAATAGTTTAAAAATTCAAAATAAATCTTTGTACGTGTACTGTGTACATTCATAAAAATTATGAATTCTTAGAAATACTCCAAAGTATACGTACTGTATTTATTTCACCGTGCCTACAACAGCAGGCATCTCGTATGAAATAAGTTTCGATAGGTTTCGTTTCGCTTCGGTAGATTTCGTTTCATTTCGATTTGGGGGGGGGGGGGGGGAGTGGTCTCGTGAAAACTAGTGAATTTAGATTTTTTTGTGTCAGACGTTGGACTTTTGATCTCGTCCCTTAAATTATATGAAAGTTTGAATGGTAGTGTATATGGCGTGTAAAACGGTGCATTTATACACATTTTGATTTATATGCTATTTCAGGGAGAACAAACAATGATCTAGAAGGTTGGCACAACCAAATCAACTCTAGAATGAACTCCAGAGGACGAGTCCCATTTTACCTCCTATTACAAGAACTGTACACAGGGTCACTGCCATCCCCATGCAGGCCAGGCTGCTGACAGAAGGGAAGATGGAGAGACTACACAGGAAACAGTCCTCCAGACTCAACGGTAAACTATTCCAACTTTGGGAGGAATACAATGCCAGACAGATCAGCACCACCCAGCTGCTGAGAAAGTGCTCGTAGTTATATGGACCTGTTGACATTTGATGTTAATTTCTGTTCTGTTGTGTTAAGTGTTACTTCAGCGGTGTTGGGGAAAATGTTTGACTGTATAATTCATTTATTTATTTGAGTGATTGAAAACTGTATGATGGTAAATGTTTGTTTGACATAAGTACTGCTAAATAAAACACATTTAAAAATGCTTCATTTGGTTTTTACTTTACTGATATTGAATTTGCATAGCAAGCAAAGCACTACTAAGCAATTAAAGCACTACACTTATTGATGCTCATCACAAATGCTCTATTAAAGCGGCATGGACACGATTTGAGCTGAAAATTTTCAAATTTTATTTTTCCATTTTTATTGTGAATTGTGAGCTTTACCACTGATATTCAAATTTTTGCTAACAATTAGAAATACCTAATCTAAGCATTCTAAACATTAAAAATGGAAAAATAAAATTTGAATTTTTTTGGCTCAAATTGTGTCCGTGTCCCTTTAATGAACTATGCTAAGGTCAATATGACAGATTAATAAATATTCCACTATAGTCTTTTAATTAGAGAGAAACTGATAATGATTCTCGTTGATAATATCATAACATTGAAATATGTTCAAATGAAATCAGTGATTTTTCTCATATACTTTTTTTGGCACGCTGTTTTTAGCTATAATAGCTCTAAAACTTCATTGCTATTTCGGATTTCAAACATCACTGAAGAGACATTATTTGTCGAAATGCGCATCTGGTGCATCAAAATTGGTACCGTATAAGTTTTACATAATGTTATATGCAGCAAAACAATATCTCCATTTTCGAGGGGATAGAATAAACAACAAAAATGAACTTTTCATACAACATTAATGGTAACATTTGTTGGGGCAAATTTTGTAATAAAAAAAAAAATTGCATATAATTTGAATGTGATTTATCTTTTTATTGATGATATGTATATATTTTCAATAAACATAAACATGCAATGAGTGAAAATCGCATCCTGTCTAAATTTCATGCAGTTTTATCCGCCCGACAATGAGTTAACAACCCTCAGATTACAAACGTATATTGTCAGGATTTTTTCCTCTTTATTATTTTTCTTTGAAGTTTTATTTAAAGTTGGCACTGTGTACAAGCATAAAACAAATATTATGAGCTCTACAGAGCTCTTAAACCGACTATCACAGACAAAATAGAATACAAATATCACAAAAGTAAGCATGCAAAAACACATATATACATATATACACGCATACTGTATAAATAGAAGTTAACAATTAAATACAAAATAAACAAATGCCTTTCACTATAAAATTTAAGCACTGAATCTAAACCACAGCAGCAAGAATTGTTAAGAAGCACTAAAACTGTTATAACTGAAAATAAGAAAAAATATAATAATTAATATATATAGCAGTTTACAATAGCTAATTTACAAAGTATACCAAAAAAAGGGGTGGGGGTGGGGTGGAAAGATGTTCAAAATAAAAATGAATCTTTCAAAATAAAAATAAAAATGGGTAGTAATGCAAATGAAAGGATTTTGAAAATAATTTTAAAATATGTTAAGGTGCTATGAAGCATTTATATACAAATATATTTATAACGGACTTTTATAAACAAGCACGAGTCTTTCGTGTTAGGTAGTGTACTGTGAACTTATTGTACACCCACACCGGTATCTGTTGTTTGTCTACTAAACTGCAAATTGTCCAATATTCCATTTATAAACATAAAACAAAGTTTAACAAGTATCTAGTCATTTTCTAACAAAATTATTATGAAGTCCCGAAACGTGTTACCTGAAGTCCCGAAACATGTAAATCGAAGTCCCGAAACGTGTTGTCTAGTCCCGAAACATCCGGGTCCCGAAACGTCGGGCTCCCGAAACGTCCGTAATTCGGCCTCCCATGCACAACATTTCACTCGGGATCGGTTAAGAATCTGAATTCTCGAGTTATCGTTCGTAAGTAATCAATTTCTAATTCACTTCCGGCAAAAACAAAGGTAAGGTGCCTAAAAGTTTTATTCTGTTAAAAATTAAATGCATTTTCACTGTGGCATTTTTGATGGGTATATACGTTTGTTGAAAGGCCTCGGTGTTTTAGATACGATACAACACACACAGGGAAACAGGAAGGTAAGTAAATCCCATGAAAATGAAAGTACTTCATCCTAAACAACGCGACTGTTGATTCCATTGATTGAACGAACTTGCTAGAATTTCAACATTCATTCAGATGTAAAAACGGGATCGTGGTTCGCAGGTTTTATCATTCAGGGGTATATCATGTCTATCTGCTGTTTCCAGAAATTAGATTGAGACTAACATATTTAACTTGAAGCGATATAACCTATTTCATTTCCTCAGATCGATGTTTCATGTTTAGGAGAATGGACGCGAGTAGATTGGGGAGGGGGGCTTTTAAAGTAGACCCAATGCTGAAGGGATTATTGAATATCGGCTTTGGTAGACCATTCTCATTGTTTTACAAACAACCTCAGAATGGCCCTATTTTGCAATGTAAATCATTTAGTACTTGTGTTACTACATCTACAAGATAAAACTGAATCTTCCAGTTACTGAAATATCACTGAATGACAATTAAAAAGTCACTGAATGGAAGAGACCATTCAGCATAACTTTAACATATGTGTCTCGCATAGAATCTGATATGTAATATTTAGTGTACAAAATGTTTAAATGTGAGCTATCTGATGTGCAGACACTCTGTGTTTGAGTTGGTTTGTGTGTGAGTTAAATTGTTTCAGCTGTTGGTAATTTTGGCTACATTAGTTTGATAGTTATATATTGATGTCTGTTAATGTTGTCGGTATATTGCCTATGATTTGTGTAAGATATTGTCGTGATTATCATTATTTGGGACACTTTCGACCCACAGATGCATTCTGGTCCTGTGTGTAATGATTGCCTCGTAGGTGTTTTAAGACAGCATAGAGGAAACAAAATGAGTCTATTTTTCTTTTACGAGTTTGGAGAACAGGATGGATTCACTGGTTTGGAAAGGGGGGACACCTACAATATGCACTTAGTTAGTCATAAATGAGGTTTCTTGCATCCATATAAGGACATTTGTTTACAGATAGGTACAAGCTAAATCTATTTATTCAGAAATCTGTAAACTTGTTTCATTATATATTATCCTGCCTCTGATAAAAATCTTGTAATTTCATTGATTGAAACCAATACTACATTATGTCTCTTACTAACCTAATATTTTCAATATGCCCCTCCCACATAGTTTACTGACCACATGTGTGTACTATGACGTCATGAGAATACATATACCCCGTCACTGGAGTCAGCGCATATTATGATGCAGGGGTGTGATTTTTCCTCTTTTCAGAGGAAATCCTCTGATTTGCTCAATTTTCGAAAAAACGAAACACTGGATTTGATCTAAAGTGGCAAAAAATGATATTTTTCCAGGTAGGGTGAGGTGTTTTCCTCCCTTTTTGACCAGTTTTCCTCTGATTTCTGAGGAATTCAGTCACATCCCTGATGACGTCATAGGTGTACAAAAACAAATGAATTCATTTCTAAATTTACCGTTTGTTGAAAAACTTGTTTTTATCCTGTTGTTGATGGTTTAAATGTTGCAGCCACTTTTTCATTGATGTGCGTTTGATAAATTATCTCAACGAATACATACATTGCAGTCATTTATTATGACAGTTGTCATGTACATTAGAAAAGCATCAAGAATGAATAATGTCAATATGCCTTTAATTAATGTATAGGTAAAATTATCGACAGGATAAATTCATTGTATATAGACACTTAGAGGGGTAATACAGAAATATATGGGGTCTTGAAAAAAAACCATATTGTGCTTGGCATGCACCTCACCCAATATGATTTTTTTCAAGGACCCCATATATTTCCGTATTACCCCTATAAATGTCTACATAGCTAATGTTATACAGTTATTTGAGTATCATTAACAACAGCTATATTAAGAAAAATTAAATGCTTAATATATTTATTTGTATTTAACTTTTATGATGGATTTGAAAACGTACTAAGGCAACTTCGACTGACGTTTTAACATTGGTATGAACATAGAGACTGCACTACAAACTAACAAATAGATGAAATTGATGATGGTCAGGAAAACTAAGCAATTGTTCTTTTAAATACAAAGATTGATGAAGGTTATGGAACTTATCATTTTTAAAATTGTTCTTTATATAGGTCTACGATTTCTATATAAACCAGTTTCTTTTAAACAAGGTCTAATGTATTTTCATTAATTAGCTTATATGAATAATGAGGTTAAATAAATTTGATATTGGTTTTGGACAACAAATTAGTTCTGCATGATAGTGACTCTGTCATTGACAAAGATTTTGTGAATATATATATTCATGCAAATATGTTTTATGGGAAATGGACGATTTGTTTTAACTTAAGTAACAAATCTTTAATTCTCTAATTGCAGCAAACTTGGTCTCTACCAGTAAATATGTGTAATGTAAATGTGTTACAGATTGTACATTTATTTAATTACTAATTCTTTATAAAGATACATGTATTTAATAGACATCTTGTTAGGTGAACTTCAAGGTGTTTTGTAAATTAATGCCCAATCTCTTCTCTAAATGACTGGTGTGACACTAAAGATTTTGTCTAAATTCACATTTTTTCTGTACCTTTGTACCAGATTTGTAATATGTGTCTGTGGATTCTTTCATTGAATTCAAACTATCAACTTTTGAAAGCTGAATACCTCATTACAGAGGATTACAGAGAAATCTTACATACGTACATGATATAATATAAAGGGTAGACTTGAAGTCACCAGCTTGATAAACAGTAATCTTTCATCCCATTGCCAATCTTTTTAGATGATTGTTTTGGTTATGCAGTCTGATTTGGTATCAGGTAATGTCTTAGTTGTTTTATCCTTGTGCTATCTAAGAAGGTTTTATGTACATTTGTGTGGAGAATGCCTCAGTATAAACTGAAAGTACAATCATGGTACCTGTGCTTTGATACAGCAGGTGCTTTTCGTTTATCATTGTTTGTGGTAGTTTGAATAGCATGCAGAAATATTTGAAATACAAATAATAAGCACAATATACAAATATTATGATTATGAAAAAAGTGAATTTCATAATACATTGAAACCTTCACAGATGTGAAATGAACAAGGTGCATTGACCCATTACAACCCATTTTAAAATAGAATGTTTAGATCTTTTCCCTTCCTTATGCATTTAAGATGTTGAAAGGATTCCTAGGTTTGTAAACTTAGGGATCCTTTCAACATCTTAAATGTGTACATTTCTTGTGTATATGTCATACAATGGAAGTTCATTTTGTATACTGTCAGCTTTGTTATATTTCCTACTGTAACAAAATGTTTTGATAAAGATAATATCAGAAAAGTTTATGTCCCTGATTTCTAAGGAAAACATTGCGCAATATTGTTGATTGTAAATCAAGCTATAATGTTTTACAAGACTGTGTAGTGAATATTTAAAAATTAGGGTTTCATTTGGTATAATTTGGCATATAGTGTTAAAATAGTATATGTACTTGTCAATTATCAGTCAATAATTCTTTATCAATGAATTATCAGTCACTAATTCATTATCAATACATGAATTCCATATTATACATCTACTTGAAGTTTTGAGACGATGCAATCACTCCATATCTTGACTCAATGATGAGATGCTAAAATCACCCTGCAGCATTAGAACCACGAATGTCAAGTAATTAATTAGGCCTCGTAAAAATGGCCCTTGTATTTGTCAATGGGCTGGACATTAACTCTTTGGGAACCGCATGACTTAGGCATTCTGCTGTGTAGATCACCCTGGTCACTATATTGCTGTAAGAAATTGTGGTTCTGTGGTGAGGTCTGTTTTTTAACATATGTTTACGAGGTCCACTCTCATTGTCCAGGGTCGGTCGTAATTATTGTTTGTAAGTATGAGATAAAATGTTCTTTGATGTTTGGAGAAAATCTAATCCAGAAGCTTATAGATTGTAGTAGAGGTAACTTTTTGTAGTTGTTTGAGTGAATGGAATTTTGAAGTGACACAAGGTTACAGACAGATTAATTGTAAGCTATTTGAATGATGGGAGGGGGAAAATGGGCGATCAGATAGTAAGATTTCGGTGATGACTCAGTGGTAATGAATTTATCTTACTGACAGAGTGGTAGTAGGCACCTAATTAAAATGTACATGGGAGATTAATTCCGTGATCTGTATGAATCATTTATATGTAAACACACCAGGTGAGGGCTGCACAGGTAAACATTAACTCAGGTGGAGGATTTTTGTCAAATGTTTAGAATGCTGGCAATGATGTAACTTTGATCTAGATAAAATAAGGAAGTTTGCTTCACCCACATTTTCCATGATTTTGCAGAGGAGACTGCTAAATTTGTCCATTTAAGTGAATATCATTTGAAAAAGGAAATGATTTAAAGTATGATTATTGAATCTCCTTCATTTGAATTGTGTTAAGTTTATTGGTTTTTGTAGCATGTGATAGGATGCATTTTACATGTCCATTATCGACAGTTATGAATGGTGTAAGTTTAAAACCTTGAGGCAAACTGTGTATTACAGTTTGTATGTACATGTAGGACTATGGCCAAGGTATGAATAAGTTTGACGTACATGATGTATATACGTTACATTGATAAAAATACCTTTATGACATAAATTTGTGTAGGATTCATTGCATCATATGCTTTATCACGGTATTTACATGTACTTTCCTGTGAAAATGATGCGTTAATGGTGAACCTTGAGAGATAATTTGAACAGATGTTTTTGTGTAAGGATTCGATAAAGCCCAAAACCAAGGACTCGGCTGATAGGCTGCATACTACGTGATATATTCCCAAGTCCTTATGTTGCTGTGGAAACCAGCCCTGCAGAGAGTATCAGTGGACCTCAGTATTTTTCCATGTAAATACATGTATAGATCTATCGATGTCTGCTATTTCCATGTAAATATAGATCTATCGATGTCCGCTATTTCCATGTAAATATAGATCTGTTGATGTCTTGGTAACAAGTACTGGAGTTTACCTGCCCTCCATAAAATAGAACTGTATCATTTTGTTTTCTGAATCAATTTATGTTCAGGATTTGGAGTGGCCATGCATACGCTTGATTTGCCGTCTAACTAGATTGGTAGAAATTAAGGTTAATCATAAAAGTTGTGGTATTAAAAAAATTGACCACTTCCTTGGGAAAGAGATGAAATATGCCGTAGAGTTTGTAGTGCACTGATGGCAGTTTTTTGTGACCCTGACGGAAAAGTAGATGTGAAATATTCAATTACGCAGATGATGCTGTTTGTGT